>NW_019420657.1:0-464 GCF_000390285.2 Anoplophora glabripennis
GCGAACCACCCACATCGATACATTTCTGACATGTTCTATTAATTGAACTAATTGAAACTAATATCATGTGGTGGTTTTCTTTTAATTCGTTACACCCGTCTTCTATTCGCTGCATCAGTTGTGGTCTAGTATCTATTGGAGTAAACTTTTCAGGTAGGTCACCCCAAACATAGAAATCAAAGGAGTTTAGATCTGGCGATCTAGCTGGCCAAGACACTGACCCTCTCCACCATTATGGTTGACATTGGCATTGGTCTTCTACCTATCCATCATTTCATAACGAGCGTTCAAATAAAAACGTGGTCAAGTTGGTTCTGAAAATTTGGACGGAGGGCGTAGCGTATAGCAAATGAACTTAAACGTCATCTGTCAAAGCGCTATATCGCCGCTATCAATTTGAATATTTTCGTTTTAAAAAGCGTTTAAAATGGTGTTTTCTCAAGAACAAAAAGTGTTTATCATAG
>NW_019420657.1:2460-6287 GCF_000390285.2 Anoplophora glabripennis
GCCCCTTTAAAATGGCCACCTCGATCCCCGGACCTAAACCCATGTAATTATTTCATTTGGGGAGCGTTGAGGACCACAGTTTAAAATAACTTTTCAGTAAATACAGAAAACGAATATGGGAAAGAATACAACATGAAATTAATGTTATGAGAGGTAATGCACAATTATTGGATAATTTCTAATTTTCGAAGAACTAATGTTTGCGTTTAAGAACAAGAAAGTAACTTTGAGCATTTACTGTAATATTATTTTAATGTGATTACAAATATCAGTTTATTTAAAATGTTAATGTTGACTTTCTTACATTATTAGTTGATATTGTTTATTTAAAATATTAGTGTTGATTTTTATTTTATTGATTGATAATACTAATACCAAAAATGTGTAGTTTTTTTTTTAAAGTGACGTTTTTTCATTATTATTCCCTGTTTTGAGGTTGCAGTTATAAATTATTATTTTTTATAAATCGGAATTTTTGCCTATATTTAATGTATAAAAAATGCGAATTTTACTCGAAATCCATAAACGAAATCGAAATTTTGTAAGAGCAAAAAAATCTTCTAAAATAGTGCTTATTTAAAAAAAATAAATTCTGTCGTCATTGGCATACACAGAAAAAAGTTGCGGGCACAGGCACTAGAAATAAAACATTCTGTATATGTATTCTCTCCAAATTCTATATTTACCTTGCCCTTATATAAAAAAATAAGTGTACCAAATTTGAAGTTTGTAAGAAAAATAGTTTTCAAATTATTTGAAATAAATAGGTTATCTATTCTATATTTAGAAGGCTATATCTCAGTAGGCGTGCACTTTTGTATATAGGTAAATTAGGCTAAATAGTCTTTTCATCCAAGGAACTTGTGTTCAAGCGTTGTCCATCCTTTTCAGGGACACCCTGTATGTATTGAAATTGTTCTTATTAAAGCCTAATTTTAGGTCGATTATAATAGTGGAATTCTGAGAATTGAAAAAATTACCGTATTTCATGAAATATGTAAATTTCATTGATCCCAGATACTTCTGTTTTTGTCAATAACAACATTTTAATTATGGAAAACATGCGTTACTGGTAATTGCTTCCCCTAATAAACGTCTTTTCAATAAACTTTATGGAATTGACATAAACCCCCGAATTCATCGAGCGAACAAATAATACGCCAAACCTCAGGCAAAGGAAAACTTTCCTTCTAATAATTAATAAAGCAGTAATCGCCGGGTAAATACGGGAATTCCAATAATTCCGGCAAACAAACGACAGCCAATTGGGCGGATAATAATCCAGAACTTGGTATCTCCACGCCTTCAACCGGGGAACTTCGCGCCCGTTGAAATGCCGTTTGTTATTTTCGAATTGCTGTTGTCGGAGACTAATTACTGAATTAGGTATCGATGTTATTAACGGGGCTCGACTAATGACCATGAAATGTCATGCGGGAGTTACAAAGCTGAGCTTGTTAGCAGTTGGGCGGGAGCACATTCAGACATCTCTTTTCAGCAGTACTTGCACATCATGTGTAAGAAGATCCTGTGGATTTTTGTAAATGGAAAATTCAAAACCTCAACGCTGTGGAGTTCTTTACATAATTACTTATACAGCGCGATGACAAAGTTTGGAACAAAATTCATAACTTTTATACTGAGTGATTTAAAAAAAAAGCCGAGACAAGTCGATTTTGTTCTCGGGAAAAGCATCTTTTAAGATGATTCAGTTGTATACAGGGTGACCCAGAAAAGCTGGATGGCTAATAAATTTGTTTTTTCTTATGGAACACCCTCTATATTTTTTCATATTCGGATAAAGCTTTCTCTTACGAATACAGTGTACTCTTTTCGAACTAAATTCAATGAAGCAAACAAATTCTGACTAACTTGATTTTTTTTCGATATACAGAAGACTTTGGCCGATATTTATTGGCTTCCGTGTCTCAAAATAAAAAATGTTTATATGGTACTCAATTTTTTTTAAATTAAATTTATGTTTTCGAAGGAATGCCCCCGAAGTTCTTCTACAATATAATATAGTTTATACGAAAGTTACTCTCGTCTTGTATTACGGTGGAAAAGATATAAAACCTCTAATTTACTTCTTACAAGGCACTCCTGATAAATCACGAAACAATCTAATGAAATACAGTGATAAAAAACTAGTGGACAAAGTGATAGGTTAGAACTGGAAGACAGGGGAGTAATTGGTATTAAGAAGGCAAAGTAAATATATCACGTTTTTATACATCTCTAGAAAAATATACTCGACTAAGATTTCCTTTAGCCATTTATCAGGGAGGAAAACACTATGGCAGAATTAAATATCTTATTTTCCGTTACTACCATATACAAAAACATGAGTGGTCCTAAACTGTCTGCCCATACTTTTATCTACAGGGTGTCCCATATTAATTGAGCCGCAGCTACATGGGAAACTGTACCTCAACGGTAAATAATTTTGTTTTTTATAATGACAGGTACCTACTAGATAACAAGAAATAAAATCTTTACATGCATTTGGTCTACGAACTAATGCAGTCCATACTTTAGACCCAATTTACTCGAAAACGGTTCATTTCTGAGCTATGAAACAAGCGCACATTTTTTGTTTAGAATCGATTGCAGATTCAGGAAAACGTAATCAAATTACATAAAACTAGGATATACGAAAGTTATGAAGACATATCCTTGAGGACAAGTTGCCCTAGGCCGCCCCTGGCTTCAGATCGAAATAAGCACCATGTAGTTTTAATGACCTTTAATAGATGTACACTTCACACAAAAATTACTTAAAGCCCTGGAAGGGTTTTTGAGTTATTGCGGAGTTGTTATTATTTTTTTGCCCCCTGGCAAATTTTTGTACGCCGATACTGGGACACCCTGTATAATCTTTTTTTCCAAAAATGGATAAGTAAAAACCCGTTTCATGGGAATGCTAGATCTTAAAAGTCTTTCGGAATATATCATTAGTATTTAAACTTAATCTTAGGACATTTGGATAACAATGTATGCAGATTTACGTATTCAAATCCCACCTGTTGCACAACAGGTAGGGGATTTTAGAGGATTTTATATTATTTTAAATATAAATGTAACCATTTTCGACAAATTTCAAAAATATTACAAACAATTTCCATATTCTAAGCAAGAACTTTAGTTAAAATACTTAAAAAATAAAACATGCACAATAATATGTTCATTTCATTCACAAGAAATAATTTAATATATTTGAATAAATATAAAATCTAACACTACCTTTTTAAAGGGGTATCTCTTCCAATTCCATAATAATGTTTATAAAAAATATCAGAATTAAATAATTACAAAACAAATTTCCGTTGTAACAACCATAAAGTTAAAATAGTTATTAAATATACATATAACAACTATAAAGAGTACGAAACAAATTCAAGGATTTACAGAACTCACCAAAGTAATGAAAGTAATACATTTTTTTTTCCTGAAATGTTTGGTTGTGGAGATAGTGGACGTTGAAGCTTCGAAAANAGTTTCTTTAAAAAAAAACAAACCAGGTCAAGTAGATTTTTTATTTTATTTTTAGTATTTGACATTTTACGCAGTGTGGCATAAACCAGAATGATAATTATCATAGAAACATGGGAAGCATACACTTTTTATGCCCGAGCAAGTGTGATTTTTTAAACACGGTGGACGACCCACACAACCTAGCTCAAAATGTTAATTAAACATTTGAAGAATATTCCTACATGCAGTTCTCATAACATTTCGTTTGTTCATAATTTTCGAGATCAGAAAAAGAAAAAGAAAGGAAGCTAGATGCTTAAAAAATTTCTGCTTCCCATTTTTTTATGATAACT
>NW_019420658.1:0-464 GCF_000390285.2 Anoplophora glabripennis
AACCCTAAATCAGCGGCTGGAATAACCAAGTTTCTTATTGAGACGCCGCACTTCGCTCTCGGGTCTGACATATGATGACCGAGAGGTGACGATCACTTAACCATTATAAGATGCGTTTTACACGTTAAAAACGGAAACATATTTAGTATAAGAACGAATAATTCTGTTAATACAATTGTTATATACAAATTCGGATACTGGTCCTTATACAACTAATCTTCCCTACTTTTCAACTGGAATATAAAGTCTATAACAACTAATAATGTACAAATAATTCATTATAACCTTTATTTCATAGATGCATAAGGTGTATTAAGCACCTTCCAGTTAAACTGATTGAATAATGAGTATGGAGATGATTGCTTTTTTTTAATAAAAGTTGTATATTGGTTATAAAAGTTTTAATATGCGCTATACACATTATTCTAGATAAACAGTTTAATAAGCCCATTTCTTTCAGTGCA
>NW_019420658.1:1989-6051 GCF_000390285.2 Anoplophora glabripennis
AAAATCGATATTTCTAATAACGCGCGAAATACATTCGAAAAGACGTAGGAATTACAAGATATTTAAATAAGATGTTAGAATGTTGTGAGGAAAAAAGTAATAGATCAAATAGCTGGTTTTTAGTCGGATTTTCCAAGCTATTAAGAATATATTAAATGAGATTGACTAATCCGTCCCGTATTGCTACACGGAGTCACTAGAGGAAGGCTAGGGTTACTTATAAGTTCAGTTAGTTACAGAACTATTTATATAAATGTAAGTCCAGTCAATTAGGTAATTATTAACATGGCATAGTTATGCCAAAGCGTCCCGATATTCAGGGTTCCCGCCAGTAAGATAAGAACAGAAACTTCTAGACCCAAGAAATGGGCGTGTCGAAGCGAGGTGTCGAATTCAGGAGAGAAAGCAGTTCTTCCTTGGGTTTCACATTGAGCAGTCTACTTAGTTTTAGAGTCTTGGGTTAATTTAATAGTGGATAAAGTCATTCCAAATTTTGCCCATTCCCTGAATCTCGGTACGCTGTCGCGTGTCAATAAATTAATAATGTTATTCGAGCCCTTATTTTGTTTGTTTGTTTTGTTTTTATTATTAATAAAACCCTTTCTGGAAGGTTTTGGTGTTTTCTTGTTCTTCCAACTTAAGTATCACCCTATACAACCAACCACCTGGTGCATGAGCGACATACGGTAAGTGTCTGGTATTCATTCTCTGAACATACAACATTTCTAAGTTCCCACGTATTAATTAAAGTGTAATGATAATTATAAACTCCCCTTCAAGAAGTTAATAGTAAACTCTTTTGAAATCCAGACTCGTTATGATACTGGTCATAATGGTAGATAGATAATTAAAGAAATAACCCCGCGGGTTACAATGTTAACAAAAAGCAAAACTACTTCTTTCGTTCTTCATGTGCCATTGGAATAAATAGGCTAAATCTGTTGTCAAGCCATGTACCGCTATGTGCTCACAATACACGTTGCTTCAGAAAAAATCCTGGATTGTTGTGCCACTAGATTCGGATCGAATAAATTGATCGATGCGAAGCTTCAGATCAGTGGCAGACATATATATCTTGTTATACAATAACAAGGATAGTGGAAATACTAAAATGTGAAGTAGTTGATGCTTGGCAACCATTAGCAAAAAGAGCATCTATTAAAAATTTGTCCAAAAAAAATCAAGAGACAAAAATTGTATTTTTAATTGTTTAATGCCAAATAATATAAAAGTTTAAAAAAGTCGGTGACGCACAAATTTGGGTAAGGTACTCCCCGGGACGCCACTGTACTTAATAATTTTAATCTAGTTAGAGCTAAATTAGCCCCTTTCAACCATAAATAACACTGAAAAAATTTCAACAAAATCGGCTAAAGGATTACTAAGAATTTTAGGGAAAAAACTATTTTTTTAAAAATGTTTGACACCCTGTATCTTGAAAACGAAGCATTACAGACCTATGTTTATATGAATTTTTCGTCCTAAAATCACTCAAAGAATCACCAATTGAAGTTTAGCCACGTACTTAAATAACACCATGTATATTATTGATTCGTTTACAATGAACAATGACAAACCGTTGCATCAGTGAAACAGAATGTTGTTTTAACGTAATGCATATATTATTGCTTCAATAATTTTACTAAAATTTAGTTGCCAACGCGAAAGAAATAAAAGTTGTATCTTATTCGTTACAGTTTTTATTACCTTTTAAGATAAACATTTTTTTTATTTACACCGTATCAATTTTATTACTTTGTTTTATTTTTTTTCGTTCCTATGCTTAAGTTAATTACATTCCATGCTACACATTTTCTTTGTAAAAAATCGTAATGTTTAGATGGAGGTTTATTTTATTTTTAGAGAACATGTAGACACAGCCCCACGCATTAGCTTTATGACTACAACGTAAGCATCTCTGTTTGTTTCCACAGTACGTTGCTATATAATAACAGAATTACTCTATTTCCTTTAGAAACCAAGATATTTCATTATTTAAACTGATCACAATTTTGTTGTCGAACGTGGTGCCATACATTTTACAACAAATTTATTAATACACGAGTAGTAGTAGAATTTAAATTTGCATTTACTTTACCTAACAGTGCTGTACTATTAATAAATCTCATTAGATATAACGAGCGTTCAAATAAAAACGTGGTCAAGTTGGTTCTGAAAATTTGGACGTGGGGCGTAGCGTACAGCAAATGAACTTAAACGTCATCTGTCAAAGCGCTATATCGCCGCTATCAATTTGAATATTTTCGTTTTAAAAAGCGTTTAAAATGGTGTTTTCTCAAGAACAAAAAGTGTTTATCATAGAGTCCTACTTTAGAAATGGACGCAAGATTGATGGAATATGGAAGTATTCTATTGAGGAATGTTTCATAGAATTTCAAAATCAATTTCCCGGCGTTGTTGAGTACAAAATTTTTCAAAGTGCAGTTCAGCGTTGTGTTAATGTTTTTCGTGAAACGGGCAGTGTAACAAGAAAAGAAGGAAGCGGCCGACCTAAAAAGCGGACTGAAGAATTAAAAGAAAATGTCCAACAAATAATGGAAAATGCGCCAAGAACTTCTGTACGTGTTTTATCACAAATGGTGGGAGTATCAGTCGGTACCTGCCACACAGTGTTAAAAAAAGATTTGCGTTTGTTCTCCTATCGTTTAACTTGTCAGCAAGAACTTCATGAAGTTGATTTTCCGCGACGGGCTGTATTTTGTGAATGGTTTTTAAACAACTACGGTGAACTTCATAATATCACCTTTTTTTCTGATGAAGCCTGGTTTCATTTAAGTGGTTACGTAAACTCACAGAATATGAGAATGTGGTCTTCTGAAAAACCAGATAACTTTTTTGTCGAGGGCCCTCTACACGCTCAAAAAATTGGAGTTTGGTGTGCTCTCAATCGAAGGAGGATTTATGGACCTATTTTTTTTAATGGTACTCTTACTGCGCAAAGGTATAGAGAAGAAATTATCGCTCCTTTTGTTAACCAGCTGGAAGAAAACGAAATTACAAACTTTTACTTTCAACAAGATGGCGCAAGGGCACATACGGCAGGCGAGACGATGAATATGTTGAGGGAAGTTTTCCAAAATCGACTAATAAGTCTCAATGCTGAACATGAATTTCCACCGAGGTCATGTGATATTACGCCGTGTGATTTCTTTTTGTGGCCTTACCTTAAAAACACTATTTTTGAACTGCCTATTCCTGATTTAAACCATCTGCAGGCTCGACTTATAGACAAGATTCGTGAAATTAACAATACCCCGAGCATCTTAGAAAATGTCTTTAATTCTTTGAGGAACAGGTGTGAAAAGTGCTTGGAACAAGGAGGGGGACACTTTCAGCAGCTGCTTTAATTTATTGTTATAACAAGGAGGGGGACACTTTCCGCAGCTCCTTTAATTGTTTGTTATTGTTATCACGATTATTCTTTAAAATAAAGTTATATAGTCATTAACGTTATTGAAACTGACAGCTGCTATACAGCTCGTTGAGAAATGAGGTTAAGTTGGTCGCTATAAGCTACTCCCTACGTCCAATGTGTCAGAGCCAACTTCGACCACGTTTTTATTTGAACGCTCGTTAATATACAGAAAGTCACTTTCCTCCTTTCCTCAAAATTTTTACAAAACATCGATTATCTTGAAAACGCTTAGATTTAAGTACAGGAAAGCCTTAACAATTTTTAATTATTTTTAATTTATCTTTTCGATAACAGTACGTTTAAAATAACGAAGTTGACAGCTACTTCCGGTATAACCGGACATGCTACCTTTTGGGAACTGCTGATTTTCATAGAAGATGTTCGATGTACCCACCATTTTCTTGCACGCGCAAGCTTCAGCGCGACGTATCCAATTCGCTCGCATGCGCACAACTAGGCTGCCGCGGCCTATCCAGCGATCGGGAAAAGTGATGCTTAGAATGTGGGCACTTCGAACATTTAATGACACGTCTTCAAATAACTCCGGCAAGCGATTTTGCAAAAAATCTAGATATGAAGCACCGTCTAAGCGTCTAGGCAATTCAAAAGGTCCTATTAAAGTGTCA
>NW_019420659.1:0-2052 GCF_000390285.2 Anoplophora glabripennis
TAAAAATATTATACTTGACAACTTTACACAGAGGTTATTTACATGATCTTTCCAGGATAAACCTGAATCAATATCCACTCCCAACACATGCAATGAATTATTATTATTATGTTTGGTCATTTTATTAGACAAAAACAATTTCTGAGTTTTTCTGCGTTGATGGTTAAATTATTTGCAGAAAACCAGTTTTTTGCCATCTCATCAGTAACCGACATAGAGTCCATCAGGGATTCTAAACTGTCATTTGTATTAAACAGAGTTGTATCATCAGCAAAGAGAATAGATTTTTTTGGCGACATAAAATGTATAAAATCATTGACATAAATTAAAAATAAAAGTGGTCCTTGTACGGAACCCTAAGGTACTCCATATCGAACTAATTGAATGCTAGAATTACTATGATTAATTGAAACAAATTGTTTACGATTATTTAAATATGATTTCAGTAACAAAGCTGGTAGGCCTCTTACCCCATAATATTCCAATTTTTTAATTAATATATCGTGTGAAACACAGTCGAATGCCTTGGTTAGATCACAAGCTGTAATAGCACAATGTAATCCTTCCTCAAGTCCTTCAACAACAAATTTCGTTAGGTTGGAGAGAGCATGGGTAGTAGAGAGGCCACTTCTAAAACCAAATTGATATGCATTTAACAAAAGATTACTTTCAAAAAAGCTAGTAAGTCTTTGCTTTAGAATAATTTCTAAAATTTTTCCAAGGACGGGTATGATAGAGATGGGACGATAATTATCTACTTTATTACAGTCACCTTTCTTAAATTAAGGCACCACTCGTGCAATTTTAAAAATGTCAGGAAAAGTGCCCGTACAAAAACATATATTAATTAATTATGTAAGTGGTTGCAATAATATATCAGCTGTAGTTTTTACAATTTTACTGTTTATGTCAAATACATCCAGACTGTGAGAATTTTTTATCATATTAATAGCCTCATATTTACTTCAAAGGGAATAACGGGATGTAAATAAAAACTATTTTTAGATGCAAGAGTACCTTTAAGAAAAACTTCGGCATCTCCTTTACTTACAATAGAGTTAATTAGAGATTAGGCAATATCGCAAAAATATTTATTATAATCATCAGGAGATAAACTACTTTTGGGCTTATTTAAATTATAATGCTTATTTCTTTCAAAATTTACCAACCTCCATCCGTCTCTATTTATATTTGTTGATGTACTGATAAATTCACTATACGCTTTTTGTTTAGTATTTAAGATAAGCTTTTTATAATTTCTACGAAAATTTTTATAAATTAACCAATCAGCTGGATTTTTTGAAATGTTACAAACAAGTAGAGTATCATTAAACCAAGTTACTGCTGATGATATAGTATCATCGTTATTTAAATTAGTAATAATATTATCNTTTGTTTAGTATTTAAGATAAGCTTTTTATAATTTCTACGAAAATTTTTATAAATTAACCAATCAGCTGGATTTTTTGAAATGTTACAAACAAGTTTAACAGCCATAAGAGTGTCTATCGTACTCCTTAGAGTATCATTATACCAAGTTACTGCTGACTTGCAGAAATTGTCGTTCACTTTACGTAAAGGAAAATGATAATCTATTAGAGTATTATAAGTATGAACCAAATAATTAGTCAAAAAGATTACCTGTTTCGAGGGATCTTCAAAGATACTCCAGTCTCTCTCCATCAAAGATATTCTAAAATCTCTCAAACCAGCCTCGGTGATTATCCTTTTTTCCCTTGTATAATTTGGAGTTGTTTCCAATTTGTTATTGGAAGTTATAAATTGACCTAAGTGGTCGGAAAGACAAGGGTCGCATACCCCAGATGTAGTATCATCGTTATTTAAATTAGTAATAATATTATCAATGCACGTCCTGGATGTAGGCGTAATTCTTGTGTAGTCAGAAATTAAAAATCTCAAACCAAATGCAGAAATCAAACACAATAACTCTGTTAAGTTATCCGAGCTATTATTAAAATCAATATTAAAGTCACCCATAATAATTATATTTTTGTCTTTTAATGCATATTTACTTAAAAGCAATTCCAGTTT
>NW_019420659.1:4923-6042 GCF_000390285.2 Anoplophora glabripennis
GTGATAAAAACGGACAAAAACTTTCGCAAGGAAAGAAATATGTAAATAGAATTTTATCGCACCTATTTTATATCGGCAAATTCAAATGCTTTTGCCTTTATTAATTATTAATAAAATTAATTTGTGTTTTTAAATAATAAAGTACATACCCGATGCTGCAACAGCAATTGTTCAAAATTTTATCCACTCACGTGTAAACACATTTGGGTCCGTCTTACTCACTTTCTACGAACTAACACAAATGATGTCTTGTTTCACCATAACACAAACGCTTCACCATAAATTAAAACGATATCCATCAACTCCGAGTACACGCAAACCATTTTTGACACTAACTACCCATTTTTGACACCAACTACTAAAAACGTATTATAAAAACCACAGATAACAGGTAAATATCGCAACGACGATTGCAAAATCCGAATTCAGTATTCGGAGTCGATGAGGCCACGTGGCGAATGATGCTAGAGACTACAGTTGTCCAGCTATGTAGTGGTTTAATGTGCTATAACTTCAATAATTTTTTTCTCAGAAACTATAAGGATTTTACAAAATTTTTTTACAATATTAACTTCATTTCTCATGACGCATCTATTCCCAAATTTTTTTGGATAAGTTGTGAATTACCCTATATAAGATTCTGACGCCTCATATTAAGAACAGACTAGCTGAGAAGATTGAAAATGAAATCGGAGAATGCCAATGTGGATTCAGAGGAGGAAGATCGGTAATCGATCAAATATTTACACTAAGGGAGGTACAGGCAGAGAGCGACGAGCATCAGAAGGAAACATATCTAGTCTTTATCGATTTTAAACAAGCATATGATAAGAGTCAGAAGAGGTCAATTATATAAAGCACTAAGTGAAATGAATGTAAGCCCTAAAATAATTAGTTTGATAAAATTGACGTTAACACAAACAGAAAACAATGTCAGAATACACGGAAAGTTTTCGGAAAGATTTGAAGTAACAGAAGACCTTAGACAAGGTGATCCATTATCACTGTTCTTGTTCAATATAGTATTAAAGAAATATTCAGAGAAGCAAACATAAACAGATCTGGCCTAATATACCATAAACGACATCAGTGTCTGGCGTTTGCAGATGATATTGCACT
>NW_019420660.1:0-1493 GCF_000390285.2 Anoplophora glabripennis
AAATAATAATTATTTTCAGGGTAAGTTAATATATTTCAGTATAATGAGAGAAAGAAAATGATATATCTGCAAAGATAGTCTATATCAGATCGTTCGCTAGCAATGGGGATAACATATGAATAGAAAAAAATTCTTTGTAATATTATATTAAAATTTACTGAACATATTTGTTCCGAGAATCTGCTGTTTTATTCGCAATGGTAGACTCTGTGTGTATATAAATTAAAACTGTTGATGTTCCGGAAAATAACTATTTCCAGTTTCCACGTAGTACATTAGATCTTATTGTAGCATGACAGCCCATTTATTATATGCCATAATGATTTCCAGCAGCGCGTGTTAGTTGCAGTAACATGATAACTATTCTCCCACGTTTTGACTAACGGTCTATGAATTCCATTTAGATATTTGCAAAGGTTTAAAATAAAAAATATAACTACATATTAGACAACAGTAGTAAAAGCATTAAAAATATTGAAACCTTTTGTTTATTTTTGAAAATGGAAGTAGAAAAGTAGAAAGCAGGAAATGAAAATATAACCACTAGATTTCTCAATTGTCTTCAAGTTGGAGCTAATTTGCCTACCACAATTGAATTCCCAATTGTTCGAGGGGTTGTTGCAATATTTAATACCTTCTGCAGCGTTGGAATTATACGCTTTATTGTCTCTGCTATGATTACGTAGTAGATATACATATAAAGTCCACAACGTTCTGGATTTAGTTAACAATAGTTTTCGGAAACTAGGATTTTAACATAATTAAAATTTAGAAATTGTCCAGCAATTTCAATAACAGATTATACTAATGCTTACTGTTACTTTTGTAAACATAGCTATTTTACACTACTATTTTAACGTTTTGATATGACAAAATATACAAAATACGCTCTGTAAGTATAAATGAAAAATAATTATCGTATCATCTTAATAAAGCTATCAATCAGGCCGAGTATGTATCCCATTTTATCATAATAACAGTTATGTTATTTCAGGGTTGTTAACGTTATCTGTTAAGATATAACATGCATGTTATTGAGGAATTAACACCATTTTTAGCAAATACTCGTATTGCAATTTTGTTGTTTATTGAAGACGCTTTTGTGTCGACATTTTTAATAATAATTATGCAAAATTATTATAAACAAGAGTCGGTATTAGACAAAAACACATATAACTGACAGAGGTCTTTTAGGTTATGAAACATGAAACAAATGCAAACTCGTAAATAACGGGTAAGTAAACATGGTATCTTAAATTATAACAGAGTTTCTTAAAGGCAAGGAATTTGGTGTTGCTATAGTTTAACGTAGGTGTTATTTGTCTAATGAAAATGAACGGCTTGTTAAATTTCCATTTACTTGCCGGTTTTATAAACGCACATCGAAGGTAAGTTGTAAAATTTAAGTAACTTAGGTAGTATATACGTATATGTATACAGCGTGGTAAAAAAGTTCTGCATAAAATTCATATTTTCGTTAAACAATTTTTTTT
>NW_019420660.1:4417-6048 GCF_000390285.2 Anoplophora glabripennis
TTTACTTTTTCTCTAATCATACGAATAATTTTTTCTCTTGGTCTAAAACGGATTTAAACAGATGCAAACTACCCCTGATGTTCACCCCCAAAAACAGTATATCCGTGATATCTCGGATTCTAATAAATATTTTGGAATGAAACAAAATGGAAATTACTGAACCCGTCTATTGGGGGATGAACAGCAGAGGTAGTTGATGAACAGCAGGGGTAGTTTGCATCAGTTTAAATCCGTTTTAGACCAATAGAAAAAATTATTCGTATGATTAGAGAAAAAGTAAAAACTTTTTATTTTAAAATGTTAATTCTAGTCAGCTCTGAAATTTTTCGCACACTAGGAGGTTGTTCACCCCTTAAAAAGAGAACTTAATTTTGTCAATTTATTTACATAAATCATATTTTTATTTTTTTTAACAAATATGAATTTTTTATATACCTATAAAAATTGTTTGAAAAATATAGTCCGAAATAAAAAATAAGGGTAGCAACCCCCAAACACGAAAACACTAATGAAACTTTTGTTTTTTTATAAGACGCAGTTTTGCATTTTGTTTCGTTCCCTAAACATGTTTTTCCGCCGATAAAAAAATACGTCTTTTAATTTTTTTTGTTTTGTGTGGTTTTTCCCCAAATTCATGCTCAATAACTTAACTTTAGTAGCAAACTGTTGTCATAAAGCATTNTTTTATATATAATAAAATTCATATTAAAAAAAATAAAAAATATGATTTATGTAAAGAAATTGACTAAATAAAGTTCTCTTTTTAGGGGGGTGAACAATCGTCTAGTGTGCTAAAAAGGTCGATTGTACGATTAGAATTAACATTGCAAAATAAAAATCATACGAATAATTTGTTCCATTAGCAGCAAACAGATTTAAACGGACGCAAACTACCCCTCATGGTCACCCCCAAAATATTTCTGTGACATCTCAATATTTTGAAATGAAATAAAATGGAAATTACTTCTTTTAAAAAAATAAAATGTTTCACANTTCGTTCTGCCGGTACGTAGTCTGTTGTTATGAAACATGAAACAAATACCTACAACGTAGAGCGCAAACTCGTAAATAACGGGTACGTACAACATAAAATAGCGGACGTGTTCTTTTTCATTTCATTACAATTAAATAACATATCTGTTTGACGGATACTTATAAGATATATGTTATTACGGCACGTTATTTACAAACGTTATTTCTAACATAACATTTTAACGTAAATGGGATACATACTCGGTCTGATTGTCTGCTTCAATAAAAATTTTGACGTCGGAGTGTAGGGAACAAAAAAACAGTGATTTTCTTAAGATAGAAAAAGATATTCATCGTTATTTTCTTAATATTAACTTTTAGCAGGCATTCGAATAAATTCTTATGGAGAGACATTTTAGTGGAGTGACATCTAAAAACGAGTCGACTTTCACTATTTCTATTTCAAGAATTACCTGTAATAGGTAATTTTTACCGAGATTTCCATATATTGCCTGCTGTGGTGGGACTCTCTTCTTCTGCTGGCCGAAAAAGTACAGACGGGATGGGATATTCGAAATCTTTTGAATTATCAAATATTCATTTATTGAGAGAATATCAATTTACAATAAATAATATTCGAGTTAGAAAGAGCTTTATGT
>NW_019420661.1:0-497 GCF_000390285.2 Anoplophora glabripennis
TTCCTGAGATATTGCGGTTCTAATAGTTGAAGGAGTCACGTTCTACATGATATGCACACATTTCCACACCACCTGTGAGGTAGTGTACTTTGACGGGTTTTTTTAACGTGGTTTCCCCAGTAGGCCTACTGCACGAACTGTTATGACGGAATTTTCAGGGACAATACTCTTTTAACTGTATGATGATTATTGATATTGGTTATTGACGTTAACTGTAGTTCTGATTTCTTTTGATATTTTAATCTGATTCATACTCTTCAAAGTCGACTTCAACAGTCATGTCTTCTTCGATTTCTTCTTATTCTTCCTCTTCTTCTTGCTGGATGTTCATAAATTGTTCAAATGAAGATGAATCAGATGTCTCCTCATCAAAATCACATGAATCTTCGTCTGTTGTATTCAATTGGACATTTGAGCAAGACTGGCTTTGGCAATTAGTACACGCTGGAGAACACAGTAACCCTACTCTTCTACAGCCACATTTAGCACTACAACCT
>NW_019420661.1:2459-6026 GCF_000390285.2 Anoplophora glabripennis
TTAACAGCAAGGAGAAAGCGAATTCCTTTTGTGATTATTGTTTGAGGTGAAGAATCAATTTCTGCAATCAATCAAATCTTTTTTTCCAAATAATTTTAATACTGATGTTTTACCCCTTCTGAACATTGCTGATGTAGTATCGCAGCCGGTTATCGCATGTAAAAATAAGATATGGTTTTGGCATTTTGGATAAGCAGATAAACTTTTTGAAGAATATATTTCTGTTCGCTGTTGAGCCTTTCCAGGTTTTAAAAAGTATATAATTTTATCAATTGGAGTCCTTGAAGTGAGTAGTATTAATAAGTCAACATCTTCACCAACTACAAAAGGTGTATTTGTTGCATTAAACTGTTCTATTGCTGTTTCAATTATAAGGACATCTGCGTCATTTTGACTAAGGGACTGAGTTTCTTTTGAGTGTATATTCTCAGAATAGTATAGTTTATACATATAAGAGTCACAAATCGGCATTTTTACTTGCATTAAGTGCCTGACTATGTATATACGTTGCGTATATGTGCATATCATGTAGAACGTGACTCCTTCAACTTTTAGAATCGTGATATCTCAGGAATGGTGGTTCTTAGAAAAAGGACTATTTCTGTAGATAATTTTCAGATCTATAATTTGTCTGAGCTACTTTTTTGATAAAACTTACCGTTTTCGAAAAAAATCCAAAAGCCTCAAATTTTGACTTTTGACCCCGAATAACTTTTTTAGCACACATGGGATCGGTGGGGACTTTTGACACTTTATTTCTAATGGTGTACCCAAGGTCTCCACCAAAATTTAGCTCTGTCGGAATTTTCGTTATTTGACCACTATTTTTATGACAAATTTGACCGGACTCTTTTTTATTTGGATATCTTGTGATTTTTTTTGTGTTACTAAAATTAGTGATTGTTTCTAATAACTCTATAATTCTTTTACAAAAGTATTTTAAAAAATTAACTGGAAACTGGCACGAGAGATTTTCAGAGAACTTAACAAAAAGCTTTCAGAAACAACTAGTACATCATGCACATACATACAAATGTTTGTAATCCTATAATTAAAAAAAAATCAACTGTATTTTTAAGGATACAAGGCAAACGGATCCTTGGTTTTATTCCGGATGCAACCTAAGATCGTTTATGTAAAGTGGGAACGAAATAGCTTACGTGCAACTTCTAAGAGAAAAAAAAAGAGAACAAATGTTAAATGTTATTCTGTCGACATCTGAAGCACCAGGTGGAATTTGAACTTCGGCTGCGAATAAAAAGCTCATTTGTATTGTAGTTTTTCCGGAAGGTCGGAGTATTGCGGCACCAGGATATAATGCCTTAACCTAGACATACTTGAATTCTCCACAAAAAAATGTCCTAATAGTTATCGACTTAAATTTTTTTTTATTAAAAAAATGAAACCAAAAATAAAACTTATCCGTTTCTCCTTGAAAATATCCACACGAAAAACGATAGCTGAAATCTCTCTCTCCGGCATATTATTCGACACCAAATATGCAACTTTGCCTTATTTTGAAATAACAAGGATATTATGAAAAAATTAAAAATTATACGATCCAGGCAAGTCGGGAGATTGTCATAAAAATGTTAAAATATGTATTTTTGTAAATTAAACGGGAATGAAACGTCATTATTATTCGTTTAAAATAGACTGAAGTAAGATGCCGCGTCAAGCAATCGTAAGCATAAATGCGAAAATATCGAGAAGCACCGAATAGGCTAAAAAAACACCAAGGATTATTTTCGTTCAAGTCTGAAACGGTGAGAATATTTTTTCTTTGACGTGCGAAATGTAGTCACCGAATCGAAAAAGGAAATAAAGAGGGGATCTGTAACATCATTAAAATATGCGATCGTAGTTTTTTGATAAATTCCACCCAATGCTTTGCGTCTCTTGTTACAGTAACAAGTTTCTCCATAACCTGAGTTTTCCGACAGAGTCTTATTTACAATTTTGAAGGACCTAGATGCAACATAAGTGTGTGTGTGTGTTATTTAGATTATTTATTTTATCTACAATTTTTTTCAGAAGTAGCCAAATTAATGTTAAATCAATTTCACCTTAGTACATTTTAATTTTATTAGAGAAAAAGTTTATCGAATTACAGAATTTTTCAATTCTATTTAAAAGAACCTTCAAAAGCACACGAAATAATTTTTCGACGTGGCAATTTTTCCGAAAACTGTTCAACTTTGATAAAAACAAAAGTTACTTAAGAATGAAGGATTTAAAGAATTTTGTAACAAATACATACGTAGAAGCCGTCGTTAAAGTCAGACCAGATATTTTAGTTAGACTCTCTACATTTATTCCATTTAAATTAATTTTAGAAAGTGAGCCAACATTTGTTGAATGAGTAAATGCATATTTGTTTTCCATGCAAGTAAATATGTTTATTTTAATTAATTAAACATTTAATATAATTTACAATGTTTACCTTAACACGCGCAACGGGCAATACAAATTAATTAGACACATTAAATAACTACCTTTCTATTAAACAGATGTACGATAATTAAATAAATAAATGTTCTGTGGTTTATAGAAGGAAACTGTTGCACAAGATTTTGGGGTGATGACAACTAAGAAGCTGCTAAGTCACAGAATAATAAACGTTCCTTTTTAGTGTTTTTTTTCTAGCACTTAAATCAAATCAAAATAATTGCGCGCATTTCAAAAACAAAATAATTTCTCAGACCGAACCATAAACCGTCGCCAATGAAGAATATCTGGCCTGATTCCAGACCCATCCAATTCTAGCCCGCTGCCTTAGAACGATATGGAATAAATTACTGTGGATTTTCTGAACGAAAATTGTCAATACTTAGATGAAATTTATCCTCCGCTGCCTGTTCAATTAACACAGAAGCAAACTCAACAGATAATCGATACAAAGACAGCCGTCTGGTCTGCTTCCTCATGTAATTTTCTTTCAGGGCGACCTAAATAATTATTTTCAGACTGGTATGTAAATTAATAAACAAGGATTAATTAAGTCCGCAATTTTCATCACAGGAACGTAAGAAAATGTACCGTGGGGTCCAGCAGGGCGGATAATTGTTAATTTGTGATGTTGTAATTACTTAAATTACTGTGAGATTAAGTTAAAACTAAAAAACAACTTGTTGTTATAGTCTTTCCGAAGTCACTTGAGCATGTATAAAAACGAGCAGCAATAAATTTGAATGAGTTTCATAGGCATCCCTAAACTTTATAAATTTTGTGATATATGTTTAGACTAGGGTCGATAATTTTTGAAACCAAAAAAAAATTATAGTAGGATGAAACCTATTGGAAAAGAAAGAGAATATAACAGAAATATATAAAAGGAAAAATAATTTACGGTCGATCTGAGGTCGGGAAGGGGAAGGGGTGAGTTTTTAAGGGTAAAAAACGGTTTCCCTTGATTTCCGGAAAAACTACAGGTCTTATGGAAAAAAGTTAAATAGCAAAGTTGCAGGAAATAAAAAGATCTACAGTTTTTGTATTTACACTTTTTTCACATAACCTCAAAATTTATGTGAAAAATTCAAATAACCAAGTTTTTGGTTTTGTATTTTT
>NW_019420662.1:0-1761 GCF_000390285.2 Anoplophora glabripennis
AATTGGAAGAGTGTACATAGAAATAAAATAATAAAAAAGAACGTTGGAAACGTAAAAAAAAAGATTGAGTTGTTTGTTTTTGAGACTTCGTATGTATATCTTGTCATTAGTAATATAAAAAGTAATTTTTCTGTAAAAAAGAAATTTTTCTGTAAAATCCATTAATTAAATAATAAAAACTCTTTATTGTAAATCGAAGAAATCGCATTTTCCTATACAAAATACAGTCCACAAAACCTTATATGTTTTTATAAAACATAAGTGGTCCTTCGAGCCGGATTAACCGACGACGGCGACGCTTGGATTGGAACAATTAAGTGCAGAAGCTAAAACTTGAAGCCCCAGCATAGAGTGAAAGGTGCATACACACAAATTCAGAAATCCCGAAGTTCCCGCACTTTTCGAAGCTCCCGCACTTGTCTCATATTCGAATCCAGGAATCCCGAAGCTCTCGCACTTCTCTCGTATTCGAATCCAAGAATCCCGAGGCTCACGCACTTCTCGCATATTTACGCTGCCCATAGTGTAGAAAGATAATTTCAATTTCATAAATACTGTCATTTAGTTGTCAAATTGTTAAATTGTTACATAGTTTTAGTAAGTCCAAATACTAAATATGGAAGCTTTAATTAAGCAAAGAGGTACCATCAAAGGCACTATCACTAGAATTGAAACCTTTTTAAATAAGAATAAAAATCAAAATATCGATGTTAACGAATATGTTATACGAGAAACTGCATTAATTAAAGCTTTTGAAAAATATTCTGATGTTCAAGACAAGATAGAGGAGATCGATGAGTCTCAAGAGCAGGATAGAATTGACACAGAAAATAAATTTTTTACTATCCATGCCGCTATAAAAACAAAAATTCAGTCGAGTGTTGTGCCCGACATAACTCTTTCCAATTCTCGGAACCCCCCTCTGCAACAAAACTCAAATATGAATAGTACCGGTCAAGTAAAATTACCAAACGTAAATTTGCCTTCATTTTCAGGAAAATATGAAGAATGGAAATCATTTATAGATTTATTTACGGCACTAATTCATAGCAACTCTCAATTAACAGATGTACAGAAGTTTGTATATTTGAAATCCACTTTACAAGCTGAACCATTAAATTTAATAAATAAACTTCAATTAGTTAAAGAAAACTGAAAGAGCATTATGTATATTAAATGAGAGCCATGATAATAAACTAATAATAATAAATAAGCACATTAAAAATATATTAGATATTCCCCCCATAAATAAATGTACAGCTTATAATTTGAGACAATTTTTAATTCATATAAATCAACATTTAAATTCATTAGAAGCATTAAAAGTCAATACAAAGGAGTGGGATCTATTACTTATCTATAGCTTTAGTCAAAAACTAGATTTTGACACACGCAAAGCATACGAGTTAGAAAAAAGTTCAACAGAACTTCCCACACTTAAAGAATTTTTCACTTTCCTTGAAAAACGATGTATAGCTTTTGAAAATTTATCTTCATCGGACACAAAGAAAACGGCTTCTCACATAGCAAATACTTCATCAGACACAAATAACAAATTTAAATGTCACTTTTGTAAATTGACAAATCATAATATTTATAGATGTTTCAAATTCAAAGCGCTTCCTTGTCACAAAAGGCATCAGTTTATTCAAACAAATAAACTTTGCTTAAACTGTTTTGGTTCAAGGCATTCCCTAGAAAATTGTACATCTCGAAAATGTGCAATTTGCCAAGGTGACCATCATTCTCTCTTACACCCTG
>NW_019420662.1:1776-6014 GCF_000390285.2 Anoplophora glabripennis
AAGTCGACTGCTGACATGCGAATAAAATTTTTAAACTGTTGTGCATCTTCAATTTTCAGCTCACGAATGAGCTTGTTGTAGGCCCCATATTTTTCTCTACGTAATATCCAATCTCGTACCCAAAACCTTCGCCTCTTTTTATTTTTTTTATTGTAACTGTTACATAATAATAATGCTGCTGCAGTACGAACACATCTTACTGGTGCCATGTTATGTTTTCAACTAAAAACTGTCACTGTGTCAGCACTGTCAGCCGCGAACACATTATGCAAGTATAAATTTGCTGACAGTGTAAATAGCTTGGTGAGAACTCGATTAAGCTGTACTTGCTGAACTTCCCCGACAGTAAAATCACAATTATTATTGCTCAAGTGTAAACTGATGCGGAAGTCGCTCGCTCGAGTTTTGTCGCAAGTATCTCGCCAGTGTATCTCCGCCTTTACAGTAATAATTAGAGCTATTCAAAAAACTCATTTTATAGATGAATTTGAACAACTCACAAACAACAAAGTTAACAAACCTATTTCTAAAAACACTATCGCTTCATTAAACCTTTGGATTGATGAAAAAGGTTAGGGTCGTAAAACTTAAAACAAGTGAAGGTATAATTACGCGCCCTCTTTCAAAATTGTGTATTCTTCCTCAAGAATGTTAAATATTAAACATATTTTATTTATATTTATTGTTTTGTTTTCTCTTTTTGAAGTTTTCACTTCAACGCGGGGGAGGATGTTGAGAATTGGAAGAGTGTACATAGAAATAAAATAATAAAAAAGAACGTTGGAAACGTAAAAAAAAAGATTGAGTTGTTTGTTTTTGAGACTTCGTATGTCTATCTTGTCATTAGTAATATAAAAAGTCATTTTTTCTGTAAAAAAGTAATTTTTCTGTAAAACCCATTAATTAAATAATAAAATCTCTTTATTGTAAATCGAAGAAATCGCATTTTCCCATACAAAATACAGTCCAGAAAACCTTATATGTTTTTATAAAACAAACTGATTTTGTCTTCGTATGGCTGTGCTTGAGTGGATTGGTGGTAAGTGTTTGTGGGTTAACATATTACGTTGGTGGCCAGTTAAATAAGCTGGCGTTATTTATTTGTTCAAAGTGTAGGGTGCAAAAATCTCTTTTCCTCCGGGATCTAAATTCGTCACTTGAGTTTGTGATTTGAATTCAGCGCATGTAACATTTTAAATGATTTGTAGATTTTACAGTGTTTTATGGGGCTCACCCGAAGCTGAAAGCTTGCAAGAGTTGAATGGGTACCTGAGTTCCTAAAATACACAGCGAGCCTCACAAGTATCGAGTCGCTTTCAGGGCTGCAAGCAGTGGCGGTTTTACCATAAGAGCTGCGGAGCTGCAGAACACATAAAATTTTATGTATTTAATCATATTAAATGTCAACAAAATTTTTAAAGAATCCAAATTTACTCGCGCTAAAATAAATCTAGGAGCTTATATTATTATTTATTGCGACGCGAGCTACGCTCCTTAATATATGCAACCTCATATACAAAATGTGTGGACAGCGAACAATTATATGCGTCCTTTGTTTTTATTGGCTGATCAGGCACGTGACCCAGTACACGGAGATAGGGGCTTTTGCGGCTGCAATAGTCACAGCGCTGCAGTCTGNTATAACTTAAGCACAAAAACAATGGTCTATTCTAGAAATGGGACCCAAGCCACTCTACGTTTTTGGAACGTCAAAAACTGAATCTGCCATAAGGAAAGTTCAATCATCCTCCAGTTTATTTTTAAATTGCCAGAAACCGCCACTATAACTTAAAAAGCAGTGCATTCAGTAGGTTTCTCCTTGGGTATAGTACTGCAAACGAGTAGACGTGTTATATTTATGAAGACTCCTGCATATTTTGAGTAGGTATTCAAAAACCCATCAACCCTTGTAACTTCGTGGGAATATCAGAAAACCACATTAAAACTCAAAAAATCAGCTAAAATTCCACATTCGGCGTATTCAAGTTAAACTAAAACATAAATTTACAACCCCATCATATCGGGTTCTACACACCTTCAATAGCAGCATCACTTCAAGATGAAAAAGAGCTACAGAAAAGGAAAAATAGTGCTAAAAAATACTATTGATTTAATGCAGTCATTAAGTCGATTTACTATAGGGTTTCATTTAAAGAAAATCCCACCAAAAGTAAAGTTATATTAGATCTTAGAGCTCCAACTAAAGGGTTTCTGGTATCCATCAAAAACTGATTTTGTCTTCGTATAGCTGTGCTTGAGTGGATGGTGGTAAGTGTCTGGGGGTTAACATATTACGTTGGTGGCCAGTTAAATAAGCTGGCGTTATTTATTTGTTCAGAGTGTAGGGTGCAAAAATCTCGTTTCCTCCGGGATCTAAATTCGTCACTTGAGTTTGTGATTTGAATTCAGCGAATGTAAAATTTTAGATGATTTGTAGATTTTACAGTGTTTTATGGGGCTCACCCGAAGCTGAAAGCTTGCAAGAGTTGAATGGGTACCTGAGTTCCTAAAATACACAGCGAGCTTCACAAGTATCGAGTCGCTTTCAGGGCTGCAAGGAAAACCTATTGAATGCAGAGTTTTAGATTTCAGTGGCGGTTTCTGACAATTTAAAAAACAAAGATGACAGAGTATTCCCCATAGCAGATTCGGTTTTTGGGAATACAAATACATAGGGTGGCATGAATTTCATCCAAGGAACAGACTAATTTTTTTTATGTGCCTGTAACTATTACATCCATTAAACCGAAATTCATTCGAATTAACAGTGGAAATAAGAAGCAAATTGGGCGAAGGCAGCTTAGTAACTTGGCATTGACTTTTGAATAATATAGTACTTACCCAAATACTTTTACTTATTTGGAATAACTAAGGAAATGTAGTCATTCATCTTTATTTAAAATCATGCACAGATTCACCCCCCTATTATCAAACATCCTGTTTAGTGCTTTGCCACGCAATTTTTGTGAAAATTGAGATAAGTCTTAAGGATTTAATGATGATGAAGTATAATTCATTACTTCATTTAATTGTCGGACAAACGCTACTACCAAAGGAAGGAAAGGATTCTGAAAATATCTAATCGTTTTCATGTTATCCCCGATAACAAGAAAGGATTTTTACAAATTATTTGGAACGGAAGTATTGCTCTTAACTCCACTGGATATACGATTAATCAGGAATCTAATTTACTTTTCTCTCGATTTAAAACTCATTTCGTGGTAAGTGTAAATTGAATTTCAATTTCTACTGCGCAGGATGGGTATCCGGATGAGCGCGGGATCACCTTAAAATCAGTTAACAAAAATACATTTGATAATAATTATTGTCTAGTTTTTTTTGTTAGTGGAGTTAATTTTACCGTTTGAATAGAAGTTAATTTCGATTAAGTTCGTCGATGTTTGATTTAAAATATTAGAGTTGATTCCCTGGATCATTTTTAGAAAAAAATTTCGTATTAAGGTATGTCCTGAACGGCTTAGTTTTCTCGGTACAGATTGTTAAAGTAAACATTCACGCAAATATCTCTAAAGACGTATACTTGGACAAGGACTTAATTAAGAAAAGATATAATAAGATCCACTTCTTATTTGTGGAAGGGCGAAATGGGCGGTGACTATTAGACGCCTTCATTATAGCCATCTTTCTCTATCGCACGGATTTCTATGACTTACTTTATCGCTCTCACGTAACGGCCGATGAACCATGGGGACTTGCCGACCCTGTATATCATTTTCGTGGTATTTGATTCACTGACACGATGCCATTAGTAAAATTTACCCATGACTCGATATTTCTCATAAAATCCACTATTTGGATGAAAACTAGACAAAATACAAAGAAAATGATATACAGGGTGACTTACAAACGGTGACCAAAAATGAAACCTCGTATTTTCTGGAGAATTTTAAAGGAAGTTTTCGTATAAAATTTTTAATTAGGATGCTTCGTTAAAAAAATATAGGGTGTTACACAAAAGTGTTATGATTCTTAGTAGGTATACATGCTATATTTCTGGCTGTAATATACAGGGTGATTTACAAATGGTGACCAAAAATTCAACCTTTGGTGAATTTTAAGGGCGGTCTTTCCTATAAAGTTTTTATCTAGGAGGATTCGTTAAAAAGATACAACTTCAAAAAATATTTTTAAATTTTTTAAATAATTTAAAAATTAGTAAGTGAACTAATTTGAAATTGGGCACACGTATTTATATAAACATTGTCCAAAATCTGAGG
>NW_019420663.1:0-1843 GCF_000390285.2 Anoplophora glabripennis
GGTTGTTATATTAAACGATATTGACTTTCTTTTATACTGATTTTATTGCCTAATAACGATATGGATACGGGGGAAACATTTTATTTTATTACGTAATAATTTAAGAAAATAGACGCCGAAGCACGCCAAGTATCTAATATTTTTCACATCACAATCAGTGGGAAGCAGCACATTTCCAATTTAGACGGTTATGAGGACCAAACCTATATATTTCTTCCCAAAGTAGTGTATGAAATGAATATAGTTAACTTTTCTGTTGTGTCCATTAGCTTCGTGAATTCATGTTTTTATTATCTACCTTGTATAAACATTTTTTTAACCCAGAGGTATTATTTTCAACAAGTAATAATTTGTGTGAAATTTCCTAAATTTTATTTTTTTGAGTATTGCAAATTAAGAAATTTAAACACTGTTACATTACATTTGACAAGTTTAGGAATAATTCGCATCGTTTATCGTTTTGATAACAATTTTTTAATGATTCCGACAATTATTTTAATTGGATATTACTTTAGTGTGGCCCAAATTTCACTAACATTATGCTGTGGTCTGTGGTCTTCCGTTGTACACGTTATTCTGGGACACCCTGTATATGACAGAAGTGATATACAAAATTATAGTTTTCTGTTCATAAAAACAATGGGAGGTTGTAAGTCCTACGGTGCTATCGATAGAAGAGGAATATAAAATGAATTATAAAAAGAATACACTTTACATTTTTAAACTATTAAAACTTTTCTTTCAGCAACTAAAAACTTTTCTAGTAAGCTCTGGTGAGAGAAAAAAGAAGAAACAAAATTCAATTAGCACGTGGTTGCACAGCAAGGTCATACAAAAAAATAAGCAAAATTCATGTGGTTAACAAGGCTGAAATCTACTAGATTGAATTTAAGAGAAAACTAGAAACTTAAATATTAAATTTGAATACCATTCGATGTATTTCACCGTTCACAAGTAATTAATGTTAGGTAAACTTTTCGGTTTAAGTTGCAAAATGTAAGAGGGTTTTATTGAATTAAATCTTATAAAAAAACTCAATCGATATGATTCGCTGTTTGAACAAAATAAATTTCAGACTGGGCAACTGCTATTTAATCACCACTGAACGGGTTCTAACACTGACCATACCTATGTCCAAACTACAAATTATCTAGTCCACTAACTATGTGTCTATGGGTGATAGAAACAAATAAAATAATCTTCAACACTTGACACCCAAGCAACCTAATTGTTGTGCTCCAGATTTGTATATAAAGTTTCTCCATGTTTAAAACAGGTAAATAGTAAACATTTATTGCATATAGTTCATTAAATCGGTGTTCTATAACTAATTGTAGGGTGTGACAAAGGTTTACATGATGTATCAACAATACTACAGCAGTATACAGGTGGAAACAAAACTAACTAGGTGTGATATATTAAAACCGCTGTATCTTTTTCATTGCGTCACAAGCAATATTCGTATGAACTAAGACGAAAAATTCTAGTCAAATTAGTCACTGTTTTCATATAATTGAAATGTCATCTTGACAATTCCCAAACCTGGATTTCTGGCAAATTTTAAAATGGTGTTGCTGGATATGAAAATATATATATATATATATATAACAGTTAGTACACAGACGCGATCAAAACAACTGTCAGATTTTTAATCTGAGTGTCAGTTCCGTTTTTAAATGCGCTAGTCAAACTATAGTCTAAAATTAATACCCAACAAACGTCCTCCATTTTCTTTCACTCTAATACACATAAAATATTGGAACGGTTGTCTGTGATAGATTGAGACTATGAAGACATTTATACCATCATTGTATCTCTTTTTAGCGCGTTTAATAATGAATAC
>NW_019420663.1:4788-6005 GCF_000390285.2 Anoplophora glabripennis
AACTCTTCAGCATCTTGTAGGGGGATGTTTAAACTTTAATTTAGGTACCTGGCAACATCAAAAATAACAATTTTTAACCCGGAAATCGGCCGTTGAAAATCGTCATTTTCGCATTTTTAGCAACTTAAATTGTTTATAACTTTAAAACTATCAACTTTAGAGGCATAGTGCATAGGAACTGTTTTGTTTCCGGAGTGAAAATACCTATTTTTACAATTCATTTAAAAAAAGTTTGTTTAAACAAATGGGCACCAGATTTCCGGCCGGCATCATCTTGATTCATGTTAAGGAACATCTCACGAATCTGAATATGCTAAAAAATCGAGTCGGAAAATTTCTCCCACCAATGCGAGGTTTTTACCTTGTCTATAGAGAACGACTTTCCAAAGTTGATTTTTAGTTTTTATTTAGCTAGTTTCTAGTTCAATTCACTTACTCACACTTTATATCATGCACTGTAAAAAAATCACTCACATTTCAGTCAATTTTACTCAATAATGTAACAATTTTCATCCACACACGATTGAGTAAAATTTTCACTCTATTAGTTTGAGTACAACTGAGTGAATCTATTGCATCAGAAATGAGATTTTTTACTCGGACTTGGTTTTTAATTCACTAAATATTGAGTATAAAAATAAATCACTTATAAATGATATTAATTAGGATACACAATCTTGAACGCTATACAGCGTGTTCTGCAAATGATGAACATTCAAATTACGAGAGATATTGTAAAAATAATGTTAATGATAACATTTTTTTTATAGTATATATTAACCCTTGAAGTTAAGAGTTGAAAATCGGTAGGTATTTTATAATAACTTTTTTGTAATTTATTAAATTTGTATAATTTTTGGGTAAAAGCCATGCTATTTGAAATTGTACAATTTACTTAATACATGCTTCCAAATTATTAGGTAACATTTGGAATGGTTTTGCAACACTTTATATTTTCTTGAACTTTTAATTTAAATATCATTGTCATAAACTACTAAGTGATGGTGGTTTCAACACAGATTTATTTTAAAGACAATAATTTAGGTCTCGACTGGTTCACTGATCGGATAAATAAATTACCATAACATATTGTACGTTACAAATACGTAATTATAGACAATTATAACAATTTAACTATGCGTTTATTTAACCAAATATTAATCGAGACTTAATATATTGTCTTTAATTATTGTAATTAAATCACTGCATTTAAATAC
>NW_019420664.1:0-2122 GCF_000390285.2 Anoplophora glabripennis
ATGTTCTTTTAAGATGAGACACCTGAAAACAGTAGTCAAAGTGCTTCCAGAAAATATCATATAGTACATCAATTTCGCATGCCTGTTCGAAACATGTAATTCCCTTATTAAAAAGATACTTAAATTCAGAAATAGTGCCAGTATTTATTAACCTTACCTATATGTTAAACCTAACTATATTAAAATGAAATATTATTGAATAGATTCATACACAAATTTTGGGATATGAAAATAATACGATAAAAAGAAAACTAAAAGAACCGTACTTGTCTCAAATAATTCCTTAAATTTCAATAGTTGTTTGTTGAATATTCTCAACACCGAGGTAGAAATAAAAAATGTCACATTTAACTTCGTCAACTTGACTTTTAAGATCAAAAACAGAAAATTTAAGCATTATCTACTATCTCAGTGCGACATATTTTTGATTAGGAAAACCGAATTTATAAAATTAATGCCTTTAATACTCCTTTTGGTGTAAGGGGCAACTTCTAATTATATTCTTCTAAATTCTTTACAATGTGGCAGAAATGCTCAATTAAATAAAAACATATTGATGATGTTTCATATATGATTGTTATGTATGCTTGGTGGTTAGTTAGTAAATGACATAACTTTTCATATTACAGTTTATACTTTTTATTGCTACAGTATTTATCTCCATGAACAAATGGCCTGCAAACTATTTCAAATGCAATCATGCCCTAAGTCTGGACCGACATCTCAGATTGTTCGCCTGCATCGCAATGCATGTCGATGCGTGGAAATATAAAGCCATATCACCATTAAAAAACATTCCTGACCGTCTCCGAAAAAACACCCAAGAGAGCCCTCGTTGTAATAATGTGTGTGTGGGCATGCACTCCGACGATGGCGTATCTGGTTGTGTGTTGGTGTTAGTGGCGGTACGAGCGAGGCCGTGAGAACGTGGAAGTGTGGCGAGTCCCAGGCGTGTGACTACATACTACAACTACACAAAACCCACCTCCGCGACCACGCTTGTGGATGCGGGACATTGTCGTTTCTCCCAACATTCTTCTTTTTTGTAGATCGCAAATTATGAGTATATCATTTCCTATCCCATATATAGTCTTTCTAAAGTCAGTTGAACATGTATAAAAACATCTAGCAATAAAATTTATTGAGTTTCATAGACGTCCATAAAAAAGTTTTCTGCTAAAAGTAAAAAATTATAATAATCTCTAACATTTCATTATATCGATGGTAAATTTCGTTGTTTTCCGTTTCAAAAGGTTTTCAAAATGCCATATTAGTAAACAAAATGTCCCTCATATTTCTCCCTTTCGTAGTTGTAATATGAATAATTAATCGAAGGTGCCTATAACAAGTTAAAATTAGCTGAATCGCATCAAATTCTATAGGCCATTTGTCGACAACTGAATTTATGGCCAGGTTACCCAGTGCGGCTGTGTTTGTGCCGCGTTTGCCCGCGCGCTCGTTTTTCAACTGGCAGACCAGACATGTAGGTATAAAGGTATCGCCATATGACTAAATAAATAAACTCGTGAAAAGGATAGGCAGAGCAGAATTATGAAAGTAGGTACGAGCGCCACCTCACAATGGGCCTGGAAAACACGCCATCGTTAGCACTATTTATGTATCGAAAACTGTAATACTAACTTGAACAGAAAAGTAATATTGGTATTAGAACCTATAGAGTTCGCTGGAAAAATTAAAAATTTGATGATATTACATGTATTCTTTCGTGCGGAAGCTGAACAAACTGATTGCAATCGGTAACTAGCCAATCATAATACAGCATTTTTAAAATTCTTAATCATGATTGGTTCTTTACTGATTTCAATAACTTCTGTTCAATACGAAAGAATGGGTGTATTGAAGATTAGGTCACAAAGGGGATGTGTTCTGTACTGTGGATTAGGTTTGAGGTTATTTCTTCTCTATGTTGTATTATTGTGAATAATTAACTCATAAGTTAACGCGCTAGTGCTTTTGATAATAATTGTTTTCTATTTTAGACAAAATTTAATGTAACGCAAGAAGATAATTATAATTGTTGAATCGTTCATCTGAATTGTCTTACTGCTTTTGCTTGTTTTACTTTTTAATAGAAAATGTCTGGAATGATCTCACATCACTG
>NW_019420664.1:4070-6020 GCF_000390285.2 Anoplophora glabripennis
TAGATGATTTTTCAGAACCACCATTTAAAAAACCAAAATACACTTATTCCAAATTGCCATCTCTAAATACCACTGCAAGTACTAGTACTGTTATTGTTAACGATACCATGCCGGATCATCATTTATCTAGGTGCCGGATGAAGTAGATTCAAATACTGGTTGTGTAAGTACTTCACATAATACTTCATTTTGTCAAAACTTCACTTGTATGTCGAATAGTAGACAACAAAAAACGGATTTTTGGATTTTTTAATGAATATTAAGTTTCTTTTTAAGTAATGGTAGATACATATGTCTACGTTTCTACTGATATTTGTTACTCATACTATCAGTATTTAAATTTTCGCAGAAAATAATAATCAGTAGTACATGCATCGTACTGATGAGAACCAATATAGTTTGAAACAAATGTATCTAACAATATTTTTCATAAAGAGGGGAAAGGTAAGTATATATGTCTATTTTGTATCACAGTAATCACTATTAATTACTAGTAATTATCTTTTCTTTTCCTATTTATAACAGAATAAATTTAAGTACATGCATTTAAAAAACAACTGCTTATGCATTTTTTAGTCATTGCTTAAAAAGTGAAAACAATAATAGCCTCTTAATGCATATACCTACTAAAAAAGTCAATCTTTTATACCATTATTGTGTGTAACTTACATGAAATGAAATTCATAAATCATTGACTACATAATTTTGTAAAAAAAATCTTTTTTACAAAACTTTGTAGTCAATGATTATGAATTTTATTCCATATAAGTTGCATAATATTATGGTATATTTAAATTTGCCGCCAAGTGCAGCGTAATAAAGCGACATCTATTGGATAGTATTTGAACTATATTCTCAAACCAAAGTCGGACAACACGGTTTCTGTTTTTTGTTCATAGGCCGGGTGTAAGATGGCGCCAGTTGCGTCTGGAGCAAGCGATGCTTCCAATGAAAGACAAGGAAATAAAGCCTCTTATTTAGTTACTCATATGGGTATCGCTAAATAAATATGGGAATAAGTTTTTCAAATATTTCAATGCCGAGTTGCTGCGTCTGCGACCGAACCTGGTACATACTGCCAACTTTCTGGTTTTTCAATTGAGATCGGAAAGACTATACAATCATGTTCTTAGAGTTTTTGGTCTACGATGGTTACTACAAAAATATCTACTTATACTCCAATTAGTCCAATCGCCCTAATCAAAATTGTATTTGAATATGGCATTAATTTCGAAGTGCACAATTGTTTGCATGTGAGACAAGAGATTCCTAGGCTAAATATTTGCCCAATTTGCTTTAGTCCATTAACTTTGTAAAAAAACGCAAAGTTCGACTGCCAACTAAACTCTACTAGCGATGATCCCACACAGTTTTCTTAAGGAAGGAATTATTTTCCCCTGTAAAATAGCACATAGAAGGAAAGTATGAAGCTTCCCCTTTCGAACAAACTTTGGTTCATGCATTTTGATCAAGAAACGAAAGAGTAGTGGCACATTTAGTGCAGGGCCGCGGCCGCTTTAAATACGTGTTTTTCTGGCTGATTTGCATAAGAATAGTCATTTTATGTAAATCCCTAAATATCTTCTAAACTGTACAAAAAAATCAATAGGACCCTTTTTTGTAGAGAATTTTATATTCTACAACTTTGATTCTCTACATATTTGTGGAATTTTCAATACTTTTCACACAACACTTTTTTGCAGTCTTCCGACCATTTTCCGAATTTTCCCGGTTCGCTCCCATGCAAAACATTTTATTTTCCTAATTTACTACCAAAACACAAGCCACATTGATGAATGAATTAGGATCCAGATGTTACAATGGATGTTACAGACAAGCTCTGTACTTGTATCCCTTCCGGGATATGTTTGTTTCCTAACAGATGTTTCAATGTTGTAAAATATTTTTTTGTCACTTTTACTTTCTTATCTAGTTGTCCAAATCTCAAAC
>NW_019420665.1:0-971 GCF_000390285.2 Anoplophora glabripennis
ATTTATTGAAATATTCAATATAAAAAAAAAATCAAAAAAGTTCCGTCTATAATCATGAAGAAATAGAATGTTGTGGGTGTCCCTAAATTGAATAAAGGAATATGCCTCTGTGTATTTGGCTAAAAGTTATTCGTTACGTCAAACCCTCCCGAGGCAAATTGTTATAAATTTATTTAGTGGCCTTTGGCTGGAATTGTCCAGTGTTTTGAATACACAGGTGAGAGGCGCGTTATATTATACGAAATATTTAGCAAAGTAATTTGTGCAAAACCGTACTTATCTTATCAACTTCGACATCACCTGTTACATAGGTGTTGTATAACAATGAAAAAGAAATATTAACGGTCGATAGAAGGAAGCACAAAAAACAGGCACTTAGGTAGGAAGTTCTGGAAGGAAGCCTCGATAGTTGAAGATAGGCAATTGAAGTGCGAACAGTGTAGAGATTGGTAGTAAGACGATCGGCGGGCAGTGTGTCAAAGTAGTGTAAAATTAATTGTTTAAAGTGTTATTAGTGAGCAGGTAATATTCTTTAAGTGCTTTGTTGTTAATTATTCTATATAGTCTTATGATTGTGATGGTTATAGATGTTTCATGATAATAATTCTTTGTAAGTCTAGCTTCCATTGCTTTATGCTCAGGGTCATATATTTTTCCAAGGTAAAATTGTTATAATTATTATTAACGATTGCTCATTATTTATTTCATGTTAAAAATGTATGTATTGTCCTGATTGCCAGACATTACAATAACGACTTCTTTGTTTCGCATCTAACTTGTTGTTGCTACGATTATGTTATACGTAAAATATAGATGTTTCATGATTACAATTCTGTATATGTTTAGCCTTCATTGTCTTACGCTCAGGGGCGTATATTTCTCTAAGATAAAATTGTTACAATTATTATTATAGATTGCTCATTACTTATTACATGTTAAAATATGTATATTGTCGTGACTGCCCAGATATT
>NW_019420665.1:2967-6066 GCF_000390285.2 Anoplophora glabripennis
TTCTTAATTTATGCCTTTGGTTAGCGGTTGTTTTGCATTCATATTTGGGTGGTAAGAGCAACGATCGTGGGTTTCTCTGCCATGCTCTTTCCCAGCAGGAGCTCTAGGTGAGCCTGGCACTCTCATTTTATGTTAAATGGTTGTTGATGTTTTTGTTCTTTATATTTGTCACGTGTTTAATTTGAATTGTATGTAAATAAAGGTTAGGTGTATTTACTCTGCTTTTGATTTATATAATTAAACCATACATCCCCCCTACAAAGTTAGTAGCCAGCGCCTTCCGGTCAATAAAAAAATAAATACACACAACGTAGGGATTCCTTATGACGATCACATGTTTTTGGCCACAACTACGTTTACTTATTTTTTGTCGAACCTAGGGTTGTTATACTACAAATTGAAAGAATGTACATATGTACATATTATTTCTACACAGGACGTTCTTTCTCTGAGTTGAGTGGAACCCACCTTTTCAAAGCTGCCTTTAAAAAGAAAGTAGGTCTTGGAAAATGTAACTTACATCCTGCAACATGAAAAAATTGTTGCTTTTAAAATAATTTAATAAACGATTTTGGAATAGGGTGTAGATCATTAAAATTACAGCTAATAAAAATACATCATTTTCTAATTGATGATGCTGCTGAAAACAACTACTCTAAATTTGCAGTAGAGTATAATTTAGATGTTTTCTTATGGACCATGAGCCTATCATCTTACAGAGTGTCAAAGATGATTCTTCAGACTCGCGCTTCGACAATACATTTTCCAAAAGCATTGTATTTTATTAAAAGGTATGAATAAGTTTTTGAAGGTGATAAATAGAGCAGTTTAGGTAGTTTTTGACAAACTGCAGGCGATCTCTGGCTGATATAGCTCCCAATGACATTTTATGACAACTTTTTTGAGGTTAGGTACAGTATCTGTTTTGCAAAGTCAAATTTCATTGCAAGCAAAAAAGATACTATTTTTTAAATTATCGAAACCAAATCATTTCTTTTTTTTAAGGAAACGCTATTTACTCTTTGAAAATCAACCAGCCACCACCTTATTGTAAAGGCTGCCCAGAAATTAATGGGTTATTCTTCAAATGTAGTTTCTTTCAATGAAAATAAACCTACCTAGCTTCCTTACAATGTTTATCCAAGGAAGTCACCTTTGAAGTATGGCCCATTCGTTTCTGAACAGAAAATTAAATTTTTTCTTAAAAACGGTGAATTTTCTTTGATTTTAACAAGACTACTTTTTATGTACTGAGTCATTCGCATTTCTACCACCCTCCCCTTTTACCTTTTCTACCTTTCTGTCCAGGAAAAAATTGTACAAATGAAAGTTTTAGGAAATTTAATTTTCTTTTCTTGCAATTTTAAAACAATATCCAAAAAAAAGAACAATCGACTGTCGCTTATTAAAGGTCGGAACCAAACTGATCTGTTTGCAATGTTATGCACATATCATATACAAAGTTTGATCAAAAAGTAATGGGAATTATTGATTTTCTCAGAAAGTATTTACTTAATTTTCAATTTTTATTTCATTCCCTTCAAAGTAGTCCCCCTGTATTACACACTTTGACATAACGCTTAATAAATTGAGGAAAAGCGAAATAAATAGAGGGGCAAGGAAGGAAAGTTGATAGACGCGAATTTGTATATATTAATTAATATAATATTATAAATAAATAATGTTCAGTAGTAAAACTACATGATTGTTATTTTTAAAATTATTTTGACACAGAAAAATTACGTTCTTGTAGAAAAAATAGCTATTGAGCGAAAATGAATTTGAATATATTATGAATTTTTGATATTTTTGGTGATTATATGGATAGCATGAATAATAATTGTCGATGATGTATTATATCAATTTGTTCCATTGAGTGAAAAAACTGGTTCCAAAATGAAAAAAACAAAAATTTTATTTTTACTTCAACTTCAATCGTGAATAACTTTCGAAGGAATAAATTTATGCAAAAATGTGACCTTTTTTTTGGAGAGCATTCAATTTCCTTTGAAAATATGTACCTATTGTTCGTTTTCATATATTAATTTTTTCGTTATTTACAAAATTCCAAAGTTAAAAAGTCAAATCGAAAAAACATATCAATTTTCAAGGCTTGATTACATGGAAACGGCTCGTCTGCCGAAAATTTTCAATCAGACCTTTTTTGTAGTGCATTCAATTTCATTCAAAAATATAGGTAGATAAATTTTTTTACTTTGATGGTTTGGCAGTTTTGTCGCAAAAATGGGATCAGGAAGGGCTCAAACACTCACGATATTTTTTTTTTCGTCATTCTGAATGATATTCTTGATATATCTTTAAAAAAATAATCGATTTTTTTGGCCCAGTCTAGTCTTCATCCATTATGAAGAATCAATTAATATATACCAAAATATTATCAAAAAGAACAGACGATAGGTCCACGGTACATAAAAGAAATAATCTTTTTTGGATTTTCTATAGCCCTCTAAATGTTTTAATTAATTTCCGCAATGCCCAGCTTTTATTTATTTCGCACAGGTCTTGTATTGATAGCACCTGATACATAGCAGGTTGCTGTTTGTCAGATTGGCTATGTCGAAGAGCAGCAGTGACCATTTATAGATGTTACACTTTGCTAACTATTTCATCAACCCTGAAGATGACATTTAAGAACTTTTAGAGTTGTAACTGCCGACATAACAAACTAGAAAAAAAAATCGTGAAAGAAAATACAATATGTACATGTGTACACCTAGCCATAAGCTCCAAAATGGTTACGCTGCTGTCATAATAAAAAATACTTTGCTCCAGGAGCCTATTAGTAGTTTTTTGCTAACTTTTTATTTACTATTCCAATTTCATCTTATTACGTTAGCTATAGTATAATTTTTACCCTAGCAAAATTTTTATGGCTATTATTAAGTATGTTTTATTACAATATCAGCAAATATGTATTTTTACTTCAATTAAGTGAGTTTTTGGACAGTATTAAGTGATTTTGTACACTTAATATTGAATTATTAACTTTGTCTTTAAACTTTCCCTTTAATATTTAAAAACATTTATTTGTATATAGAATTATGATGTACTGTTCTTTTTCCACTATTAACATTTTTC
>NW_019420666.1:0-6008 GCF_000390285.2 Anoplophora glabripennis
ATGTCCTTTTCAAACACTTTTTCACACAACTACTTATAACTAACACATTTTTAACAAATGTCCTTTTATTTTTATTTACAATTCTATAAATTATTTACTAAAATATTCTTTATTTTATATTTTTTAGGTCATCTCTGGGTATTCTTACAAAGCCACCTATGACATTTGTGAAATTTATTATAAAATTTGACATTTGATGAAAAATTTTTATGTTATGGTTTATGTAGGATTGAGATATCTTCTTTAAGTTTACTCGTCTTCCTGCGATATGTATACCCGATTAATCTATAGACTTTAAGCTTTTCTTTGATATGTCACTGTAAATTCGTTTTTCTTTATGTACTGATTACTAACAAGTATCGATGTCATGCATTTTTATGAAAATTTATTCTGTACTTGAGACTAAAATGCTACCAATTTGGTTTGCTTTAATAATAATTAAAAATTTTATACGACTTTACGTTCGCAGCAGGCTGTCAACTATAAAAACTCTACGGATTAATACAAACAATAAACGAAAGAGATGAAAGAAAATTTTATTAGGCATACCTACAAGTTTTAGTTTTCTTTCGATAAATAAATTCAGCACAAAAAATTGATGAATATAAGCATAAGTTTGAAACTTCTAACGAAAGTGTTGTTTATTTATTGGTGCTATTTATCCAATTTTAGGTTGTTTCACGTTTTCTTAAAAAAAACTTTTTATAGGTTAGTTTGAAGAGCATAAACATATCTACATTTTGACACCAAAAAGGGTTCGATATCCTTTTTGTTATCAAGTTACTCGCAAATTAGTCAGCAAAAAATAAATAATGATAATGAATTGAGGAACACGACGCTAACGAAAAGACATTTAATTACCAAAACAGAATGCGTTTATATAAGAACCTCTAGGCAATACCACTAAATTATGATCAGAATCAATTTATTTTAAACACTAAGAATTATTAAGAAATTTAAAATTTTATTTCCCTGTTTTCAGGGTTGGACTTCCCTAAATAGCTAAAATGGCTAAAATATTATTAAGAAAATTTCAGTTATTTACCATATAATTATGAATCACCTCATATTTCATTAAAAATACACTGTCAAATGTTTAGATAAAATCAATTTTTCCAAAACTACAACGTATTTTCAACAAAGTCCGTCTGTAAATTGCGAGATTGTCTTTCGAAGTCGTGTCCGTGGTAGCGTATGAGCTAATGGCGTCGAAGTTAGCAAACCCAAAGTAATAAAATTACTCTAGACTTGTCTGACTGGACACGATGATGCATCCAATCCGTATAAGGCACCTGAGGCTGCATCCAGTTCTGTTTCCGTGCAAAAACAAAAACTACTCATCCGTTCACTGCACCAGACCTCAACACTAGCCGGGGACTCGTTAAATATTCATATTCGCATACACGGCTGTCATCCACGGCTGATATATTCAATGGATGTGTCATTCGTTTAGTTTCTTTTGTTGGCTGGAGAAACAATTGTTTACTGCTTGATAAGGCAGTGGCGCCTAACAATTACCTGATAAATTTTAATGGTCGAAATATTACGACTTTCATTAAAATGGCGTAATTTGATGAAGCATTTTTTATTTCCGTTTTCAATTATATTTTTGTTATTTTCCCATATTGTTTTTCTGAGCATTCGACAAAGTGTAACTTTACTAGCCATATTGTACACGGTGGTGTGTTTTTCATGGCTCTGATTCATTCAGAACCAGAAAAAAATTGGGGATGGTTTTATAAAAGGTTGTTGATATCAACAGCAGTTCAATATTAATGTATAGGCTGGTATTGTTGGTGATTACCTAATAGGTACTATTTTGTAGCTTCCATATTAAACTAAGAAAATTAAAGAAGTTTTCTAACAAAGATAAAAAAGAATTGGGCCTTCCTCTAGAAGATATATCCTTAAGAGTATATACGACACAGAGGATAAATTAAGTATGCATAGTGGTGTCGCAGGACATTTCAGAATTAATAGGAAATAAGAAATAGGTAGGTAAATGATATTCTGACAGTTGGATTGGTAGAAGGGGTCAGTAGCTTAGCTACCACGATCTTCGAAGTGTATAGGTTAGGTTAAGTTAGTTTAGGTGGTCATAATGGATTTAAAATCATCAAAAATACTCTTGGTGTATCTAAGAACCATTTGCTATAAAAATTCCTAATACAAAATCGTCTACTGTTACTTTGCGGAGCTCTTATGTCATTTTACTGAGCCCTCATCTTCCTTTCAATCTATATCAGCACCAACGTAGAACGACAGCAAAAAATATTGTTTTTATTATATTTTCTAGTTCTCTTATGACTTGTTTTATTTTCCTTTTCAAGATAAATAAGATTAAAGAGGTTTAGCTTGCAGAGGTGCTTTTTAGGATCCATTCCGAGAGAAAGACGTGAAAAGTTTCAAAATTCAAGTTTTAAAACAGAGATAAGTGTAATTTGAGACAAAAAATTCAGTTTATACGAATGATGGTGGAAAATTAAACAGATCCATCATTATCTGAATCATTTATGCCATGAATGCACTCATATAAATTACAGAGTTGATGTAGCCACTATTTATTGCTAGTGCATAAGTGTGAATTATTAGTACTTTAACTACTTTCTAATTTTTCAACAACGCTAGAGAATGAACTATCTGGGAATCGTCGTTAATCATTTTGATAGCTAATAATACTCAAGTGTTAATTATTGCAAAACAAAAAACTAAACAATACGTGTGTATACTATGGACATACATTTATGTAGCACATCAAAAATATATGTTGTTATATTATTAAAAATGTATGTTGTTATATTAGGATTAAAAGTGTTACTTTCGTGGCGAGCAAAATTTCTATTAGCGTGGCGAAACGTAGCGTAACGAAGCGGATGCAAAATTGCGAGTCAAAAAAGACACTTTTAATCTGAATAAAACATGCTACTTTTTCTCCAACCGAAATCCCCCATTTAATTATTAATTTGTGCTTTGAAATTATTCAAACCAAATTTGGATAATAAAGCAAAGAAGGTAGGTAGGTCAAACATTAGTTGCCATATTGCTAATTGAGTTTACTTGTGATTGTTTATGGTTCAGTTTACTGGAAAAATGGAATCTAATGAAGATTTGGGTGAACTTGAGGAGATACTGGACTGTGGGAAAAAGCTGTTTTTGAATCTTCTCCCAAGGAAATCCCGAGAAATTTATGAATGCATCTACCAAAGTTTTATGGATTGGTGTAAAGAAAAAAATATTAAGTTGCATTCAGAAGATGTATTGATGGTGTATTTCTCAAACTTAGCAAATAAAATGAAGCCGTCAAAGCTTTGGTCTCAATATTCAATGTTGGGTCAACGTAGGATATAAAGAAGGGGATTGATATAAGCAAATATTCAAAGTTACGTGCTTTACTCAAGAGACAAAATGAGGGAAAAAATCGCGAGTATTTACAAAGGAGCAAGTTAATTGCTTTTTGAATAGTGCACCTGATAATTTATATTTGATGATAAACGCTTTAAAAATAAATGAAATCCACCTTCATTATAAAAATTCCCAATATCAAAACCAAGAGACCACGTTCTTTTACTGTGCTGGAAGACAAGTGTCATCGAATGGTGGTCGGTATTCATAAAATCAGTGCTGTCTCACAAGAAGTGGCAAAATTTTGAAACTGGACAACTGGAAAGAGTGGACACGCATTACGACAAACGTTTGCTACCCGTTTAGTTGTCGGTGGTGGTGATCTCAATTGTCTTAAAAGACACGGAGACAGTCAAAAAATGTAATAGTTTTGTGACGGGTGCTATTATTATTCTATTTTGTGCTTTTGATATATAGGACGGTGAAAATATATTTAATGAAATTTTGGTTATGCCGTTTATAAAATACAATGTATTGCATTGAAACTTGGTACATTTAAGTCCTTGTCGGTGTTCTTAGCTTTCAATTGCAGAAACTGGCAGCTGCATTTTTCCTACTGACATTTTAGAGTACAACTTTTTTGAGTTGAGATTTTAGTGTGTGGTTATTTTTGCGTAATTATAATGAACATTTTTCATTTCACAGAGAAAATGGTTATGTTAAAGCAATAAGAATACAAGAAATTTATTTGGAAGATGTGATTTTAAATTAATAATTTTTAGTATAATTCAATGTTAGGACATGTAGCCTATAGAGAAGTTATTTCCCGCAATACCATCTATTAGGAATCCTTTCTGTGGGGTTAGATAAATTTTGCATTGAAGAACNATATCAACAGTTAGGAATTTTGTCTGTGAATTTCTGGTATTCAAGAACTTTGACTTGCTAACTGACATTTTCAGGAAACGATTTTTTGAATTTATTTCATTTAGCTTAATATCTCTTAAAAAAAGTAAAAAATACAAGAGCTAATGATAAAACATATATAAAAAGAAACAAAACAATCTATTTGCATTTAACTTTTTTAACTGCGGTGTCTCTCTGAATCTTGTTTCTACTGTCAATGATGACAACGTTATGAGTTCTAACAGATATTTCTTTCTAGCAAGCTCGTAACCACTTTGGTATAATTCAACGCTTTTGCGTCCTTACAGTCAACAGTAGTCACACTGTGTTGCCCGTACTTGAGTCCAAGGCCTTCATAGCCCAACAGTAGTTTTACTATATTTGTACTCACCAGTTCAAGTTTATTAGTACTTGAGTTCAAGGCCGTTATATAGATTATCAGGAAGCAGGGAGATATATGTACTCTTATTACAGATTCTCTAGCATGTAATGATGCTCTATGCACTACTGAACATTGTCTATACGGAGTCAATAATGATAAAAGTGTTATATGTTAGATTGAAGAATTTGAAAGTAATATAAAATGAAATAAGGACATATTGGTATGTTCCTAATATTTATAGCAACTTTTTTCTGCAGTCTTATTTTTCTAAAGGGATTTAAAAAATAAAATTGGTGGAAAAAGTATTAACACACGGTTGGTTGCATTTAGTGTTCTATTGTTTTTAAAAGCAATGGTTAGATATTTATAAGAACGGTAATGAAATCAAACGTTTTGTCACCAAAAATAAACAATTGAAAGTATTTTACGTGTAAAATAGAAAGCGTAAATTTTATTATATAGCACCATTTTTATTTGTTATGAGTGGTTGTCTTTGGAATAGAATATACATATAACAGTTTTAATAAAATAAATTAGTTTTCTGTACCTGCTAGTTGAATAAACTTTACAAATCGGAAATATTTTCAAATTAATTTAGAACAAAAAATATCCCAAAGGGAGAAGTTACAAGAAAATACAGGCTGTTTACTATTAGTTATTAGTTATTAGTTAGTATTACTGTTTAGAGGCCACTCCTAAGAATCTCGCTTTATACAACGCACGTCAAAAATCTTTTTGTTGCATTTTTTGAGGCCTTTATGTTCGTAAAAACAAATTTGAGATCCGTGGCCAACTTTGTGAGTAATCATAAAAAAACCGGAAAAGTACCGAAAGTTTAGGGTCGTCTATTTTATTTTAAGAGATAGAGACAACTTATTTTCATAAAATTTCATGGCAAAATTGATATCTTCACCTAGTGTAAACAGATTTTTAAAATATCGTATGTAATTTGCTGCGCCTTCTATGCGGGCAAAAAAATTGTCATCGAAGCAGGCTGTGGCTACAAAAAATTGCTTGGTTTTTCCTCTTTCATATATATCCTACATGTGTTTTATATTTATTACATTTTTTATAATTTTGGTATAAAAAATGTAAACATTTTCGTGTTAACGTAGAAATTGTTGTAGACACGTGTCAATTACAAAAAATTTAATAAATATAATGTACTACTTTTAAGTAAAATACATACATCATTATAATATTGGTTATATACTTTAGAGAAAACTGACAACAACATTGTTGTTGCACAGACAAAGTAGCTTACGCTAAATGTAGCATGCTATGAAAACAAATGTGTTATCCCAGTAATGTCATTATTTAACAAATTGTTTATTGTAATAGTTTATACATAACTGTTGGTTTGGAAATTGTTACAGTT
>NW_019420667.1:0-1831 GCF_000390285.2 Anoplophora glabripennis
ATGATTGAGATGAGAGAAGTGTGTATTTACCTTATTCTATATACTTAAACAGTTAAAAGTTCTTTGGTACTTTTTCTTAGAAGAAAGGAGTAAATACAGTGGCGGTTTTACCATGAGAGCTGCGAAGCTGCAGAACACATAAAATTTCATGTATTTAATCATATTAAATAGCAACAAAACATTTAAAGAATCCAAATTTACTCGCGCTAAAATAAATCTAGGAGCTTATATTATTATTTATTACGACGTGAGCTACGCTCCTTAATATATGCAACCTCATATACAAAATGTGTGCACAGCGAACGATTAGATGCGTCCTTTGTTTTTATTGGCTAATCAGGCACGTGACCCAGTACAGTTTTATATGGGCTTTTGTGGCTGCAACAACGACAGCCACTGCTGCAGTAAATGCAGTAATATTTCGTACGTGGTATGTGCGGCGAGCGGCACATGTGAATATTTTCGTTTATTCGTCTACGGATATTATAGTTATTAAAATGAATAGCGTTTCGTTTAAAAAAAAACTTTATTTGGTTCTATGCCTTATGAGGATAAACTAAAATTAAAAGAATTAGGTGGGCCAACACAAGTTAGTGGAACAAGCCGAAGTAAAAGTTATAAAAGACAATTTAACAATAATGTATACACAAAAGCATCTATTTTTTTTTAAAGAGAACAAGTTAAACAAATTAAAAGTTCTTTGGTACTTTTTCTTATAAAGATGAAGTAGGTACATTTTTATTTTTTTTTAAATCTTGCATTATTATTATTACCTTGACTCCTTCGAAAGTTAAACCAAATCGAGTAAACTCCTTCGCACCGTATTCAAATAAAAATAGTGTGATTGATCAAATTATTATTTACAACTTACAGATTACACATAAAATATGCAATAAGGTGGGCATAAAATTGCATTTATTTCTAATTATTTTAAATTTTCTAAAAATAAATATTATGTATTTCCTTTTTGACATACCCACATTTTTTGGACATCTACTTAATCTAATTCAATGACATTTTTTTCAGGTTATCAATGCGTAGATCACCACGTAAGCTTTGACCTAGAGACGACCCAGTTAATACTCAAAGACTTGGCAGCTTTCCATGCCATACCAATTGCTCTGAAGCTGAAGAAACCAGAAGTATTCAATGAGAAAATCAGACCGTACTTGGCCCCGTTCCCTTTCCAGCCTAAGCCAATTAAAGAAGAAATCAAGTCAGTCTTCTTAGAGATGCTTCAAGATTCATACAAATGTATACCCTGGATACCAAAAGTTAAAAACATTTTCGAGAACGTAAGAGCAGCAGGAGATGCACCACCAAAGGAACCATTCGCGACTGTAACTCACGGAGATATGTGGTTCAATAACACTATGATAAAATTTCAGAACAAGGTACCTGTTAGCAACAAGATTATTGACTTTCAAAACTGCGACTATAAATCACCAGCCACAGACCTGTTCTTTTTTCTTTTCACAAATGTGCAGACGTCTGTACTACAAGACGATTTCGACGGTTTGATCGAATTTTATCACAAACACTTCATTTCCCATTTGGAGAAGTTGAAATGCGACACTGCTCCTTTTAGTTTACCCAAGTTTTTAGAAGAAATGAAAGCTGCGACGCCAGTTGAACTCGGGCATTGTTTTATGATGATATTTTTGAATTTTGGGGAAGAGCAGTTCGATCACTCATCATCTGATGTGGATAAAATAAAAGCAAGGATACACTTGGCTATGAAAGAGAAATTAAGGAATGTAATCCATACAAGCGGCATGAGAGGATGGCTGTAATGAAATGTTATCTATTTAAAATTTATGTAAGTACAATG
>NW_019420667.1:4658-6005 GCF_000390285.2 Anoplophora glabripennis
CTGAGTTTGGAAACCGATATTAAGAAAACGTAGGGGCAAAAAATTTGAAATTTGGACCATATATAGCCTCACTATTACTCTATTGTGTGCTAAAATTTCAGTTGGTTTCGTTATCCCATTTGTTAGTTATTAATGAAAATGTTGAAAAAATCACGGTTTTCTGCATATAAAATTATTGGTACCTCTCACTTTAACTCGTCGTAATTTTTTTGTTAACTGATAAAAAAAATCCAATTTTTACTAACGATAAGTTGAACCATTGTCTTTAATATTGTAAAGGTCATTTGTCTCAAAAGGTCTTCTTTTTTTATTTTTAAGTGAAACATAAGGGAGTGCTATCTCCGTAAATATGGCATTCTTTAAAAAAAGAAAAAACTGACAGGTAGCAAATAACTGTAAACAACAATTTGAAAAAATATGTTAAAATAATACAGTTATAAATATGATATTCTTAAAAACAGTATCGGAATGGTCAATTGCGTTCACGATCCGATGCAGAGTATATAGTATAGCCTTTATAACTATTATTTTAACAAATTTTTTCAGATTGTTGTTTACGGAAAGAGGTTTCGAGACAAATGACCTTCACAGTACTAAAAACGATAGTGCGACTTATAGTCGGTAAAATTAGAATTATTTTTGTCTAATTTTTTTCCCGTTATTTTATCATCTTCTAGGTTGAAAAAAAATCTCGATTCTGAAAATTTCAAATCAATATTTTAATTCCTAAAGGTCACTCATAATAGGTACCTACCTACGTTTTCAAGCGACCACTAAAAAAATAAATATCAACGAAGTAACAATTTTTTTTCATTGAATTTGATCAACAAAATAATAGAAATTAATTACGAGACACTTAATAAATGTCTCGAGGCAAAATTTACTACCGCACTGTGAGTATCAAATATTTATAATTTGTTAACTTTTTAAAATTTTTTTATTTTTTAGAGGTCGCTCAACTCTGAAAATTAAAATAATTATGAGTGACCTTTAGAAATTAATATATCGATTTGAAATTTTCAGAATCGAGATTTTTTTCAACCTAGAAAATGATAAAATAACGGGATAAAAATTAAACAAAAAAAAATTCAATTTTTGACGATTTTGGAAATTTTTAAAAATCTTGAGCGACTTTTAAAAAAATTGTTTGAGCTGATTTTTTGAGGGGACTCTTAAAACATGATAAACTAACATATTTTCAAAAGAGACACAAAAAAAAATCGTTTTTTTTTTTGTGGACCACCCTACTATACAGATTATTCTCCAAACGTAATTAGTAGCAAGTTTCTATATATTTTAGTAATTAGGCAGTGTTTTTTAAATTAATACGACTCACCAAAGTAAACA
>NW_019420668.1:0-617 GCF_000390285.2 Anoplophora glabripennis
TGACACTGGATGCAACATGGCAGCTAAAATCACGTGGACCAATTAAAAATGATACACTCTATTGTCGCCACTGTCTTGTATAGTCACTGTACCTAATACAAGCCACACAAAAAAAAGTAGTCTGTACTTTTCATGCGACTATCCGTAGTATTTTTGCCTCCTGATCACGAATCCGGTGTCAGAATTGAGCTGTCGCTTCGCAGGAATTTCCTAACCTCAAAAAAACAGGTCAAAAATAGTAAAAATTCACGAAAAAGTCCAACAACAAAATTTTTTTCTATATTCAAATGTTCATTTATATAGTTAAGACCCCGCCGAACGTGAATTAGCGGTCAGAATTGATGGTTCTTTTTTTAACCTCAAAAAACGGGTCAATTAAGGTCAGATATCACGAATTTTCAAAAAATAACAAATTCGCTCCGAATTTGGTATACGGGAGTTTTAGGGTCGCTGATCACGGATCAGAGGTAAATTTTGCAAAATTCAAGATGGCGGATCCAAGATGGCCGACCAAATTTTCAAAAAATAACAGATTCGCATCAAATTTGGTATAAGGGGGTTTTCGGGGTCGCTGATCACGAATTCGAGGTCAATTTTGCAAAATTCAAGATGACGAT
>NW_019420668.1:2580-6007 GCF_000390285.2 Anoplophora glabripennis
TTCTCAAGTTTAAAGACATAAAATTTTGATAGCCGGATGACTCTTCTTTCATTTAAATTTTTGTGAGGTCGATTTGATCAATTAGATCAAAAGTTATAACAAATTTAGTGTAGCGCGCTCTTCGAGAGCTATACTTGGAGGCCGCCCGACACATTTTTTGTACGTTAGAAAAAAAAATTCTACAGCCTTCGCATTTTAGAAAAAAAAAATTATTAACATTTTTTATGTAAAATTTAATTTTTTGTTTAAAACTATATATTTTTTTATATATTTTGCAAAAACTGTAATTTTGCAACTAATTTGTTAAATAAATAATTTAGCGTACACTCTACAGTTGGTAACTTTTTATATGTTGTTTCTAACAACTTTACAAAGCGAAAAATAAAAAGTTCTCTCTTCCAGTAATTTTTGCGAAGTCAAAATCTATCCTGACTCCACTATATTTAATGATAGTGGGCTTCACAAAATGAATTTGTTAAACCGAGGGAATCTGGTTTTAAATTTAGTTCTATTTTGAATTCTTACGAGTTAACTTAAATATAATCACACAAATTTTGAGCATGTCGAAAAAAGGAAGCGTCTTTCTATTAAAGAATAAATCGATATTATTAACGAAGATTTTCTACATGTGACATAATTTTTAAATCAAGTGTTCTTCTATCATCATTGCCATCATTTTAACTTGGCTTCTATCGCCCAATAGAAAACCACTTGTCCTACAACGACCCCAATGCGTACCCGTTGCGTGTAAATTAAAAATCGAATCCTACTCTTTTCTATTATCTGCACAGAATAGACGGCTGGTTATTCACTACAGTTCCGGTTAGCGTCCACAGTCGACGGCGCAGACCGGATGTCATTATCATACGGGGCGCACCGAGATTCTGTCATGCATAATCACCGCGAACCTATTAGGATTGTTCGAATACCACTCACTGTTACAGGGCTAGGATCTGCGTCTATCCGAAATATTCAGACCATTGCGAGAGGAAGATCGGAAGCATCGGACGTCGGAAAGAAAGGCATGTACAGGGCGGTCTTAGTGGAAGACGTTGGCGTTTCGGATTTCATTCAACTTTCGAATCTATCTGTGTGTTACGAAACCGTTTGTGGGGGCCCTACTTATGGAAAACGCATACAAATGTAGTTGTTGATACTTTAAGCGACTGCGCATTGAAGCAGAAGATGTTAAGCCGAAATCAAAATTTTTACCGATGTTCCGAATACAACTCGAAACTGTACACAAACCCGCAAACCGTTCCAAACATTCCAAGCCGCAGCAGACGTCATCAGAAGAGCCCGATTCTATTGGTAGAGCGATGGACAACGACAAACATATCAGGATGTCAAAAATTTCTGCCCAGTTTCGAATATTTCCGTGAAAATGCCTATCACTATTCCTAAAAATGGAATATCACAAAATTCGGGCTGGGTCACAATTCCAAGTTGCCTTGCATAAATGTATTAATAAAAACCAGATTCCAGGGCATGGGGTAAGTCAATAGACATCGATAGTTTAAATCTGGAGAGGCTAGTTGTCAGAACCCATACCGAAAAGCAATCCCTTGAGAATTGGTGGAGCTGCCATGGAGCGTGTTCGAACGTGGGCTTAGTTCTATAATCAAAGTAGAAGTTTCTGGCCACTGTGTGTACCTACACGACAAAAATTCAAGCGTATTCATTACATTTCGATACCTTGATGCCGTCCTTGCTTATTTAGAGGGAAATAAGTTCCAAGAATATACTGAAGGTTCCACTTGACAGGTCCAAAGAGTGTGGAAAACTAAATACCTACAGTTTTCTCTAAATTCGACGAAGAAATTGCGACTTTTGCTTATAGTGTTGCATGTTGCATTGTATAGCATCTCTTTGCGTGTGAAATTAAAATATATTGCGAAAATTTAAAATAATAAACTACACTCAGCAAAAAAATTAAAGGAGCAGAAAAATTTCCAAATTTTTCTAGTGAAAAGCTGTAACTTCGTAAATAAGGATCGTATTGAGAAAAAAAGACGCATCTTGAAACTTGGAGATTCTAGTTTTAAAATGTTGAGATGAAAATTTTTTTTGAGCATCAGAAAAGAAATAGTGCAAGGCAAAAATTTTACAATTTTTTTTTTCAAAACTGCACATGGGCTCAGAAATTTTCGGGCTTAATCAATGTCAGGGTCATTTAGACTGATTCACCAGTTTAAATTTGTTTTTTTTTCTATTTTCTCTACGAAACATACATAGGTATTGTATTTTTGAAACCAACTGAGTTGCGCGAAACTAAATGTGTACAGGACATAGCTAGTACCATGCGAAACATCGCCATAATTTTAAAAATGTCACCGCCGTTCTTGGGGGTGAAAATTCGAAATATTTAGAATTATTCAAATTTCGTGGCTCAAAACATTCATAGGTAGGTATTGTGTTTTTGAAACCGAGAGAGTTGCACGAAGCTAAATTTGTACAGGGCATAGCTAATACGATACAAAACATCTCCTTAATGTTAAAAATGTTGTCGTTCTTCTTGACTAAAAAGTCACCTTTTTTATCATCGATATCTTATGAATTAATGATCGTGCAGCGAACGGAAGATGGGTTTTAGAAACCTGAATAAAGGGACTTTTGGTATATTTGAATTTTTTTATACTCAGTATTAATTTAAAAAGGTGCAAAAATGACTTTATCTGCTGTTTTGGAAAATCAACGACTACTTTCCAAATATTGCGAAAATTATCAATGTTTGTAGGTTTTTTTATATCAGTACATGCCCATGAGACCTGTAACTTTTGAAATTGATCGGTAGAACCGTTTTCCTTCCCTGAATCGTCAGTTTTATAAAAAATTAAAGGAGCAGGTTTATTGCTCCTTAAACATCAATCAATTATTAAGATGAAATAAGTTTTTTTGCGCTATTTTTGTCACAGTTTCGCGTTAAATACTCATCAAATATCTTACAAAAAAATTCTAAATTTTGAAAAAGAAACAAATTTTTCAAAACTATTTTTCATTTCAGAAAAAAATTTTTTTTTTTTCAATTTGGAAATATTCAATGTAAAATTTTTAAAATGAGGAAGCAAAAATTTTTTTTAAAATGTTGAAAAATTAAATTTTTTTTTCAAAATTAAATTCGAGCAAAAAACGCACATTTTACTTAAATAAGATGTTGTGTAAATGATTTGTTTTCTTTTGTAATGCAATAAAAACTATTAATTTTTTGGGTACATACATGGACAACTCAAAATTAAAAAAAATGTATTATTTTTATAAAACCGGCTATCGGTCGATAGCCGCACGGTTTAAGGCGTCAGTACTTAAATCGGTGTGTCGAACTGCCCGGGTTTCGAATCCCGCGGCCGGTGACCGTAGATTATCTATACTTGTACGGAGGATTGGCGCCCTCTGTGCAGGTATGGTAGGGTGGAAAAATGTTGGCTTG
>NW_019420669.1:0-2114 GCF_000390285.2 Anoplophora glabripennis
CCGACTACAGCTACTACCAGAACACAGTGCGTATGCAGCGGTATTTCAGATTTTACATTGAATTTCATTTTAAATTTGAAATGATTTATCTTACGCCTCCTAAAAATGATGACACGATTTTCCTTTGATAAAAGACCGACAACGTTTTGCTCTACTTTGCATCGAATACGATCCTACTATAGTTATTTAAACTATTACCACAACGCATTAAAATAATATAATTATTAGTTTTATTGCCGTGTCCATAGTTATTTCTAGGCTTCTCGAGTGCTCAAAATTCAAACATATTCGGATTTATTTTTTTCAGGATATTCATACAAACACATCTGACATGCTTTTTCACAGTTGCAGTTACAGGTATAATAAATTCCGATAATATTACGCTGATCTTCATTTCTAATCTTTGCCAAAACGAAAATGTTTTTGAACATTTACTGAAATTCTTTAAAGAAGAATATTCAGTTGGCGTTTTGGTTGTTCATATGCATTTTTAAGAATTAATTTGTCATAATAAAATTAAAATTGTAATAATGTTTTAATTTTGACGCAACAACTTATTGAGTTATGTATGACCAAGTGATGGTAATAGCTAATAATAATAAATGTTTTATTGTAACGCGTGGTGGTAATATTTGGATTTCACAGGGGTCTAACGACACTCAAAGTATACGATAATTCAATAAACAAAGAAATTTAAATAAAAAATTTATATAAATTTGGAATGAATACACTGAAGACGAATTTTTCGAGACAAAACGTCTGAATCTGGTTCGGGCTGAGGCAGTACAATATTGGGGGTCATGAAGGCTTGCAAAAAATATAACAAAATTTCCAAGGTCGTATTTAAAAAAAAAACGAAGTTGATAATGGTCCTTGAGAGACGAAACGTTATAAGTATATAAAAATAGATTATGCCATTCGATAGAGGGCATAAAGTAGCCACGAGAATGTGTTCTTCTTTTTTCAATATCGCCTTAAACAAGGCTGAAATGAAACAAAAACGGATTTCCAAAATTTCATTTTTTTTCAAATAAGTATTTCGAAAACTAATCATGTTAGCCTTGATTTTTTAGAGGTTGGTCCCCTGATTACGCGACTTTGCCCTCATTTAAGCTACTTCGTATCTCTTACCGTTCCCGAGATCCCTGTACTGAGAAGCGAATTTGTAACAGCTTGTGTACCTAAGAATTTACCTTTAGTTTAAATAACTAGCCGAAGTTTCATCAAACTACGTAAAATATCTTCAGATATAGGTATTAAAATAATGATATATTTTAAATCTCAGAAACTAGCGGCTTCAGATTTTTTGTTTGTTATTCTTTTAAATCAACCATATGAAACCAACGGAGTAACAGCAGATAGCGAAACTGCCATGGAAAATAATTTTGTAAAAACAGATTGCTCTTGTATAAAACAATCTCCGTATACTCGTAAATAAGACCCTTGTAGTCGTCATATCTAAAACATCCTCGATGGGACGTTCAGGATAGAGATGGCCCACTATGCGGCGTCGGTGCTGGCGTGTCGGTGGTTGTGTCGGTCTCCTTCTTCCTTGGTGGATCCTCGAACGAACAGGGACTGGGTTGCTGTAGTGAGGAAAGTTCATTCCAGAAATGACTTAAATTCTTAGTCTAGTTAACTAAAGCCTTGGTATCTTCACAGGAAGGATTAGAATTTTTCGTTATACTTTTTCCGGGCGTAAGTGAAGCCGCATAAAAGTTATGCATATCATTGCGGGCATATTGAATACTGCAAACAATGTGTATAAGGGTGTCCAATGATGTTTGAAATGTGCATAAATGATTTATCTTCCCAATGAAAGTGTAACAGAGTGATTAATCTGAGTGAATTTACTGCTTGTTCTTCCTGTTGTAAATCTTTTGAAATTGTAAGAAATTTATCTCAAACGTTATATGAAGAAGATTACTAGAATTTTTAATACCTATTATTGTTGTTAGTGTTAAAATTAGTGTCCACGACGGGTTTAAATTGGGTCCACTGGTGTCACCGAAACATGTACTTGTGGCATAACAACACACATTTAAAATTTGTCGAGAACTGTATATTCCAGTTAACATGAACTTACGTTTTTAAAATTCTACTTCAATCAAAAT
>NW_019420669.1:4974-6011 GCF_000390285.2 Anoplophora glabripennis
AATGTTGTGTATGGCGGAGGCTATGCTCCTCTGTGAAACATCTATAGCAAGGGTCGGCAACTGGCGGACCGCGGTCCAGGTCCGGACCGCGGAAGGTAAAATACTGGGCCGCCAAAAATGTTTTGAAAGTATAAATTACTCAAATAAATTATTTAAAAAATGTTTTTTTTACGTTTGAGTGCCAACCTTATAATTTTTTCTAGTATTTTACAATTGTGTGAGTGTTTTGAGTTCTTCATGGTTAGTAAGCAGATTAAATTTGAGTTTAAATGAGAATTTGTAAGAAATATGAATTTTTTTCTGGACCTCGTTAAAAATTTTTAAAAGTATCCGGACCGCACCTAAAATTACTTGCCGACCCTTGATCTATACTATACCTAGAGGAACATCTAAAAATATGTCAATAGTTTTTTGGTAGTTTGCTTGATACTGAACCGAAAATAATGCGATATATTTTCGAGTATATTTTAATATGTGCAAAATTTTCTTCAGCGCGAATAAATGTTTTTTGAAATTTCAAGTTTCTGAAAAATGTCTTCAACCTCAAAAAACAATTCATGTGTTATAGTTTTTATCGTTGCAGATTTGGCAATACTATTGTCGTTAATATTGCTTGTCCTCAATTTGTCACTTTTTGAATTGAATTTGATTTGTTCTTTTGAATTAATGAAAAATATTTATAGAAACAAATGACATTTTGGAAAAGACTACAGGAATGTAAATCGGTTTTTATCTAACAAATATATTGGCCTAACTATTTTTTTTAACAATATCTAGAGACATGCCTGTGCGCACGCCACTGGTGAAAATGTTGTTAATTGTCAAAGCCTGTAAAATTTCATTAAAATATTCTGAGCGGTTTCCGCAATATTTATAAATTTGCATTTTTGTATTAAAACCTTAACACCCTGTAGATCGGAATCTAAGCGTTTTCGGAATATGGTATATTAAGGAAAAATATCACAAATCGCTTGTACTATAACCTCCTGCAAGGAATGCATCGACTTACCAAACACCCTGTATAGTTATTTGCTGGA
>NW_019420670.1:0-3997 GCF_000390285.2 Anoplophora glabripennis
TGTATCTACTTTCATTCTAACTTAAGGCGTTTTATAGACAAAAAAAAAACGCATTTTTAGTAAGACAATGGTATAACAAGTAGATTCATTCAGGAAGTGACGAAGCGTAACGCTAAACTAGAGCAACTTCGTTTAATTTTTCGCCATGAAAAATCACGGAAAACATGTAAATATCAGAAAAATGTACCCTTAAATTGAGTATATACATACACTACGCGTCTAAAGTATGGAATAAATTCAGTAAAAAAAATTTTTTTTGGGAAAAATCCTCGAACAGGTCGATTTTTAATTTAAAAAATACATATTTTAGCATAAAAGGCGATTTTCAACCGTCATTTGTTTTCGAGTAATGACATCATCGAATTTTTTTTTAAATAGCAACCCCCTATTTCTTTTCTTGATTCTGAAAGATCGTTTTATTGTCGATCTGACAGTATTAAAATGTTGCCATCTTACATAGGAAAGTTTTCGAGTAAATGACGAATGTTAGAAAACCCAAATCAATTAAAATAAAGCAAAAACGTTATCAAATTTAGTTTTTCGAAATGCCAGAAGTTTTTTATGGAGCACGTAGGTTTAAATCTTTACAAAGTGTCACTGTGACACCGACTTTCTAAGTATTGTAAGCGATATAAAAATTATTGTTGAATTTAAAGTATTATGGCACATTTAACTGTCACACAAAGAATTGAAATTTTAATTCTTATCGGATGCGGGGATAAGACTAGAACGCAGCAGGAAGTTTGCGATTTATTTAATGAAAAACATCCAGATCGCCGTATCAGCCAATCAACAGTCAGTAAGATAGAATCTAAATTTAGAGAAACTGGCAATGTTGTAGATATTCCAAAACCTGGACGTCCAAGCGTTAGTGAAGATCACAAACAGAACATTTTGATAAGTATGGTAGATAATCCTCATAATACTTCACGATTGGTTGCATTAAACAATGAAATTAGTCAGACCACAGTGCTACGTACCCTGAGGAAGGATAAATATCATCCCTACAAAATTCAACTTGTGCAGGAACTCAATGAAGACGATCCCGACCGCCGCTTACACTTTTGTGAAATTATGATGGATTTATGTCAAGTAAATAGAGATTTACACCGGCAAATACTTTTTTCAGACGAGGCCACGTTTTGTCTCAATGGTACAGTGAACCGTCAAACTTGCAGGTATTGGAGTCGGGATAATCCTCATTGGATGGCAGATACACATACCCAACACCCACAGAAATCAAATGTGTGGACTGGAATAGACAACAGAGTTGTAGGGCCTTACTTCTTTGAAGGAACCCTTACAGGAGAAAGATATTTAGAGTTTTTACAAAATGACCTTGTCCCAGCGCTTGCAGTAATTTTTCCTAACGAAAATGACACTGATATTCCTGATGACACCATATGGTTTCAGCAAGACGGTGCACCTCCGCACTATGAGCGCCCTGTTCGAGATTTTCTGGACAATTGTTGCCCTAGGAGGTGGATCGGCAGACGAGGACCGATAGAATGGCCCGCAAGATCCCCGGATCTTAGGTAGAAAACTTAATTAATTGTATTTGCTTGACATAAGAATTGTTATTTTTTTAATGAATAAAATTTACGTTTTCTAACATTCAATCGTCATTTACTCGAAAAGTTTCCTATGTAAGATTGCAACATTTTAATACTGTCGGATCGACAATGAAACGATCTTTCAGAATCAAGAAAAACTAGGGGGTTGCTATCTAAAAAAATGTCAATGTCGTCATTACTCGAAAACCTAGTCGAAAACAAATGATGGTCGAAAATCGCCTTTTATGCTAAAATATGTATTTTTTTTAAATTAAAAATCGACCTGTTCAAGGATTTTTCCCAAAAAAAATTTGTTTCGTTTTTATTGAATTTATTCCATACTTTAGGCGCGTCCTGTATATACAATTGATTTAACTGTCATTAATATTTACTCAATTTTCAATTCTGCACAATTTTTTTGTCATTATTGTGTATTTTGAACAGTTTATCGTATAAAAATATACACGTAAGTTGCAACAAATAGCTACTAACGATTATCATTCTTCCCAAATAAGCGGCGACACTTTATAAAAGAACAATCTTCTCTGCAGTTATTTTGATTGCCCCACTTAAATAACTGCGCATTAAGGGCTACAGGATGAGAAAGACGTACTAAAAACAGATTAAAACCTCGGAATCCCGTCGTACACAATGAAATCTGATAGCACTCACAACCCGTTCGCCTTTTGTCACGATTTTATAGTCCTCTCGAAGATGAAGAAAAAAAAGAAGTATTGCTCGTTGTATCCGGTTTCCTTTGCTGCAAAGAAATAGAAGGTAGGGGAGAAGGCCTTCGCCATACGGGGTAAAATATAAAGTGTTCTGACAGCGGAAAGGGAATTAATCAAATTTTTATGTTACTTCAGACGCCTTGGATTTTATTGCCCTTCTTTTGTAGATGCGGATTTACGACCGTTTCGGAACAATACCTGGCTGAGCTGTAAATATTGTAGTTAACGGAATATTCCTGTCTCTACTCAAGCAGAGAAAAAGCTAGCGGTGTAATAACTATATATGTTACATGAAGACAACAAAACGTGGACATAAGAGAAAATGACTTAATTTACTTTAATAGTTATTTATGTTATACGGATCATAAAAACGATCTTTATGGTACTAGCAAAGAATATACTATCATTACATGACGAATTATGTACAGAACTTTATTTGCTGGCATCAATTAATGCCCATACAAATTTAAATTTGAATATTTACAATGCGATGACACTGAAATTTATTACTTCATTTCGTTGTTTCGTTAATAAGGATATAATTCTTTTATAATGTCACACAATGTTTCTTTTCTAGTATCAACTTAGCGTTTGTGTATTTACTTATTGTTGAATATTTGCTATAATTTAATAATATGAGTGATGAGACGGTAATAGTTCTCTCTCTATCCCTCTTGTACAAAAAAAATCACGAATTCTATATGAGACTGCTACTCCAGTCGAATTAGATCATAAAACCTGAAGACTTGAACAAATTATTAGTAGGCATTTTCTTGCACTTTATGACTGGGAATGATAATATAAAAAGTAACTTGAAGGAAGTGAAGCTAAGTTGGCAAATTGCAAATAAATGGCAAATTTACGTGTTTTCTCACTTTTTACTGCCCGCTAAAATCTAGACGACATAGGAATAACCTCTATTTAATGCAAAAAGAGCGAATTCTCGAGCAGCTTTTGCGGGACACTGGGATAGATAGATATATCGATATTTGATTCTTTGAGACATAAAAAATGTATAAGAAACTACATTTTAACAAATATTTAAACACAAGTTATATATAAAAAAACATAAAATATATAAAACATAATATAAAAAAGAGTAAATAAACGTTACAAGTAATGCTTGATTAAGTATAAAAGTCTAAGGTACTATATAAGCACTTTTCATCAAGATACAATTTTAGATTGAATTTAAAAGCATTTACACTTTTAATATTTTTTATATTTTCCGGAAGATTGTTCAACACTTTGGCACCAATCCGGCTTGGAGCTTTAAAAGTAATATTTACTCTAGAATAAGGGATACGCAAATGATTCTTTATTCTAGTGTTTATGTTATGGACGTCACAGTTAGCTAAAAACTTGGATTTATTATTAAACACAAACAAACATATCTCAAATACATAAAGGCCAAAAAGGGTTAAGAGTTTATATCTACCAAATAGTTCCCGACATGAATGTGTACTAGAGACATCGGCAATGCATTGCTATATCCTCTTTTGCGCCATAAAAACATCACGTGAGAGAGTGGAGTCACCCCAAAAGGTAATTCCATACCTTAGTCGGCTTTCAACTTGCGCATAATACAGTTTTAGTAAATGGTCAGTTCCAATTACATTTCTAATGTTATAAAAAAGGTAATAAACAGATGCGAGTTTAGATGTTAAAAATTCACAATGTCTCTTCCAGTTTAAATGCGAGTCCAGATATAAA
>NW_019420670.1:4134-6011 GCF_000390285.2 Anoplophora glabripennis
CGTCGTGCTAGTTTTGCATTGTTTTTACTGATTTGTTATTTACAAAAACTAATATTTATATAATATGTGTCAGAACGGTACCGCTGTTGTATCACTACAATTATGAGTGGAAAGGTGACATTTTTGAAATTTATTTACTTCTTTGATTCATTGGTAGAACTGATTCATACGTCAAAAAACTTGACAAAGTCTGTAGCAGTGTAAAACCACACTGTTTACCGATAAATTCGTGAATTAATTGATGAAGGACTTCGTCAATTTATTGATGAATAAATTGTCAACGTAAAACAGCTATAATAAAAAATCTCTACAATGGAAGTATAAATAATAACTGTAGCCTCGGGGGAGTGAGTGAGTGAATGAGTGAGAGAAGGAGCGAGTGGGCGGTTGAGTGAGTGAGTGAGTGAGTGAGTGAGTGAGTGGGTACGTGAGTGAGAGTGAGTGAGTGAGAAATGAAGTGAGTTAATGAATGAGTGAGTGAGTTACTGAATGAGTGAGTGATCGAATCAGTGAATGAATAAATGAATTAATGTGGGACCGAATGGATGAATGAGCTATGTATAAAAACACATTTTTAGAGTTTCTTAGATCTGTTTTATTGTAGTAGCTTTGATAAAATTTACCTTAAATTTAAATAGAGATTTAAAAATTTTCACAAGAAAAGTATTAAAAATTAAAACGCTCTGTTTCTCAAAAGAATCAAGATTTCCATTGAAAATAGAACATCTTGCCGGCTTTTTGAGAACACCTTGACTGCTTTTTGTCTATCTTCTTGAAAATACAAGACACCCTCCAAAAAATTTGAAGTTTGCTTACCCTGTTCTTTTAATATAACGTAATAACAAGGCTCCATATGCAGCACTTGTGCAGCACTACTCTATTTCACTGGTTAGCAAATTATTATCGTCATTATTATCGATAATAAAACTACGTTACAATGCGTTCGTCCTACTGAGAAAGTTTCTTTCATCGGCGTACAAAAAGACATACAATAAACTACAAATCAAAATTTCCTATCCCTTGAACTCTGCGTTCGTTCTTCTAATTGGCAAAAACGCTAACAATAAATTATCCTGCTTTAACAGGCTTCTGTAAGCTGTTCTCCAAGTCGTAATCCTTACAAATTACTTGTTGGAGTGTGCACAAAACATGATCTCAAAGACGGGTCGTTATGTGATACCTATGAGATGAGATATTTTACTTGACAGAGAAAATATGTTCGCAAATTGATTCAAGATTTACATATTTGTACTAACAATCTAACAGCATTACACACGTGTGCCCGGTTATTTTATGAGATTCAAGGAGATTTTAGATTTATAATTAATGCACTAAGTTATGGAATTTGGCGGCGCATAACTAACTAAAGAGATATCTGACATACCTTCCTTCATTTTGCAGTTAAACTGAAAGAAATGCACTTTATTCATTATTAGAATTAACGTTATTAAAGTTTTATAATAATAAATGTAATAAACTGTTAAAAACATATGACATATTAAATTTTCGAAAATTATTGTAGAACTATAATTATTACAAGCTAATGACAAATCGTTCTCAAAACTGTCCCGCTTATCTTCTTAGTGTCGATGCACCCGTGTCTTCTTGTATCACATTGCATTACATGAGAATATGCACTATCCTCGAATCAAAAACAACTCCAAATGGAAGCGGTTTGACGTCGCCCGATACAAGTTTTGCATCACATTTTAGGCAGGCTACATGACTGACGGTATATTTACTCACACAAAACACAATTATCGAACATCATCTATTGATATACCTAAAAGCTGTTTTACATTGACAATTTATTGCTCAATTAATTGATGAAGTCGCTTCATCAAGAAATTGGACAAGTGTAATGCACCAAATCAGCT
>NW_019420671.1:0-3108 GCF_000390285.2 Anoplophora glabripennis
TATTGTTTACCACATAGTCCAGTAGGAGTTAATTTTTTATAAACCCCAAAATTTTCCCACTTCGGCCAAAAATATGTTACGTCCCACATAGCTATTGATTATGTTAAGACATAATCAATACTCAGAAATTGTAAAAACTGCTCATACATCTTAAGTATTAAAACAATTCAACAATTTCTAGGACAAAAATGCGTTTACGTCATAATCCGATCCTGATAATATCCATATGGTGTAACTCTGGATCTAACCAAACTTAAAACCGGTGCCAAGTTGATATTCCGAGGTACCACCGTATGGCAGTACGAAGAATGGGAGGGACCGTTACTGTTAATTAAAGGAACCAATGTAGAGGTCACCGGCTCCGATGACCACGTGCTCGACGGTAGAGGTGCGCTGTGGTGGGATGGTTTGGGAGGAAACGGAGGCAAAGTCAAGCCGCACTTCATGAAAGCCACCGTAACAAACTCCGTCATCCACAAATTAAACATTAAAAATACTCCCGTCCAAGCTTTCTCAGTAAATGGTTGCATCGATTCCGTGGTACAGTACATAACCATCGACAATAAGGATGGAGACACTAAAGGCGGTCACAACACTGACGCATTTAACGTTAATTCCTGCAACAACATCACCATAAAGCATTGCACCGTTTACAACCAAGACGACTGCATGGCGATGAACTCCGGATATAACACCTACTTCTTAGACAACTACTGCTCTGGGGGTCATGGTATTTCTATCGGTTCCGTGGGCAACGGTGCTACAGTTCAAGGAGTATTGGTCGACGGTTGCCAAATCGTCGATTCCGACAACGGAATCAGGATTAAAACCAAATACGGAGAGACTGGATCCGTGTCCGACGTCACCTATCAAAATATAGTGCTGAAGAACATTCACAGATACGGCATCACCATGCAGGGCGACTATGGTTCTTCAGGAGGTGTGCCCACTGGTGGTGTGCCGATTTCCCATCTCACTCTAAAGAATGTTACAGGCACTGTTGACAAAGGGGGCGCTAACATATACATTCTAGTTGAAAATGCTTCGGACTGGCATTTCTCTGACATTAATGTAACTGGCGGACAAAAGAAAATGAGCTGCAAAGGAATCCCAGCAGGAACTGGAGTCTCGTGCTGATTTGAACACATATGGGCTCCTGTAGATGATAAATAAACTTATGTTAATATAAATAAAGTGTTATTTATTTCTATCTAACATAGGTACATCCCAGAAATAGCAACTAAGTTTTTAGGGAAAACATGTAATTCCTAAAAATATTAAACTTTTTTACGAAAAGCTTAGTTGTGCTAATAATGAAGATAAAAAAGCACAACGGGTACTGATTGGTGTTAGCAATGCCAGCAAATTAAGACTAAAATTAATAATTAGCCAAAATTTTTGCATTTGATGAGTTAGGATTCATCTTCAACTCTGTGAACTTCTTTGAACTGTAGAAACATTCAACCAATAAGAAAGAGGCAAAACGATGTGCCTATAAAATAGTGATGTCAGAAAGAGACANTCCTTAAAAACCCCGGAATACCAAATTTCATAAAAATATTTCGCACCGTTTGGAAATTTTCGTAAAAATTCTATTTAAAAAATTTTATTTTGTCGATTTGTATCTCGAAAAGAAGAACAACTAAAAAGAAGATATACAAACTTATCAAAATTATTCATATCCAATTTTATTGAAAAAAAAAAAATGGTTGCGGTTAGGTCGGTCACACTTTAGATGTTTGAAGACGTTAGAAGACATTTTTATTTACGATTAGGATGTGGCCAAGACGTTCAAGGAACTAATTTTGAACATCTTCGTTGAAATTAACTTTATTTTTAGTTTGCTGTAGCGAATTTCGTCAAACCGATGAATTAATTTTTTTACTTCTAAAGCAATACTATTTCTGAAAAGAGAATGAAAATACTTTGCAAATGAGGTATCACAAGCCCTTACTTCCTATTTAAAAATTTAAGGGTTATAACTGCCATTGGAAGGTGGTTGAATTTTGGGATGAAATTTTTACGTTGCAGGATGTAATTTGAGAATCCAATGTCTCTGGATTTTCTATAGGTAAATATGCACAATAATTGGGACACTGAATTTATTCCATTTGGCTGTTCCACACTGTATACGTGTCTATTTATCATACTTTAACTGATGACACTTCTATATAGTAGCCATATTCAACCCTTTTGTGGGTTCGGGATTTACACAACATTATGGGTTTTATAAACTACTTGGTTTATTTTTTCTTTTGAGTGCATTTCAATAAAAGCTTGTTTTTAAAATATTTTTTTACTTTTCGTTTATCCAATTTGCGTTTGTATTTGTAATATTAAGTTCAGAGTTTCAGGAAGTTAATTGAGAAAAAGTTTTAAACAGAATTATTTTCTGTCCCTATTTTAGCTTTATGTCCTACTCTATAATTCCAATTGTTTGTCAGAGCGGTGTAATTTTAAATAAATTAATAAAATAAACATTCTATATCTGATACGTATTTTGTTCATAATCTCAAGTTTGAAAGGGCATTGATCTTGCTCTGGATATTATTATTACCTAACATTTTATTCATACAGTTGTAATTATGTTAAACACTGCTAAGCAGTACAGGAATATCAATTAGAAGCAGATGATTTGAATTGATGGAAACATAGGGGCATCTGGCAAGTTGCACAGTTAAGTTATGTACACGCAAAACGTAAGTCAATAGCTGCTTCAACTGTTTGGTCTACTACTATAGAATTTACGTGGAATATCAACTAAAAGATTTTTTTATATAAAAGGTAACGACAGCTACTAGAAAATTAGTTCGACTGGAGTTTTATTACAAAAAATAAGTTAGCACCATGCTTTGCCGTTTGTTGCTTTTTACAGTTTTCTTTAATTATCTTTTGGAAGCGGCGTATTGCGACGAGAGTGGAAATTTTTTCCTGAAAGTCTCTAAAAGCGTGCCGAGAATAGGGAAAAGGGGCAAGGGCAGTCCGGAGTTTGAGAAGTTTTTCTTAAAGGCCTCGAAATCTGTGCCCAGAATAGGAAGACGAAACGAGGTAGATATGTATTTTGTTATAATTAGGAAATATTTCGATAATTTTTGCTTTGAGGCATTT
>NW_019420671.1:5455-6012 GCF_000390285.2 Anoplophora glabripennis
GGGACATTATTTTTGTTAAACTGTATGTAGATAATGAAAATAAGTTTTTTTTAAAATAGTCATTGGCGTAGAAGTTCTGTTTAAGAAAGGGGTTGAGCACCCCCTCCACTCCGCCACTGTGCAAGTTTTTGAACATTCTTATCGCTTGTTTTATGCCCCTTAATTAATAGGCATTATCTCCCAAATATGAAAAAAATCTAAGCATTCGTTTATAAGTTATAATGAATATTCGAGAAAAAAAAATTATATTCAACACCCTGTATCTCGGAAACGAAGCCTTCTACGACATATGTTTATAGGAACTTTTGTTTTTACAAACATGTGTTCTATCTCCTGTTAAAGTTTGTCTACAAAAAACTGACACCCTGTATACTTCAAACTAATTTATATAAAAAATTCAGGCAAGTTGACCAAAATTATCATTTTAATGCGCATTTAATTGGACTATTAATTAATTATATCTGGGTTTCAGTAACCCAAGTTAAGAGTTAATCTGAGAATGTATTTTTTAGATCCCACTTGGTCTGAGTTAGCAGACAGATACGAATACGACCCGG
>NW_019420672.1:0-678 GCF_000390285.2 Anoplophora glabripennis
CTTTAGCGCCAGTTCTTTTTGACGTATCACGACTAATGCTAATAGTAGAGTAATATAAATGCATAATGTAACGTAATATTAAACTTGCAAGGTTTTGTAAAGGTTTTTCGGTTTGCCTTGAAATTGAAACATGCAATTTTAGGGGTACTTACATCAATGCGGGGACAGCTAGCATGTCAGGCTTATGTAGAGCGGTAGTTATGAAAAAATGTAAATAATATCGTAACAATAATGTAATACCTATACATATCGGGGCGTAGCTACGCATTAACGTTTAAGAAAGGCCTGGCGAGGTAAAGTAACGACGCTCTGCTACCCTACAAACGGCTTTGACATTTGGCGAGAAATTATTTTGACATAATGAATTTGACATTTCTAACGACGTTCCAATTTTCTCCCGGTGGGCGTGTCTTAAAGTTTCAATCTTACGGCTTGCGAAATGGTCGTCTGTCGTCGAGCAGACCCCAAAAAGAAGGCAAAATTAAATATGAAAACGCGAAAAAAACGTTACAAATATGCCCCCGAACGACTAAGGAGGAACGACTGAGTATCTGTGCCAAGTCGCACGCCGTTTCGAGGCTCGCGGAGAAGGAATTTTATAGGGCAAAATTCAGATTTTTCGGCCTTCCTAGACAGAGCATTTTAACGTATTTACGGCCGCATTTCGAATCCCGCGTT
>NW_019420672.1:1589-6009 GCF_000390285.2 Anoplophora glabripennis
TAGTGATGGGCATAATCGGATGATTCGAATAATCGGAATATTGGCACTCGGAATCTTTTTACAATCGGAATACCATCCGATTATTTTACATTCCATATTTATCCTATGTTAATTTTTTAATACGAGTACGAGTGTATATCGAAAGAAATGGCAACATTTTATTCGAGTTTTATTCCTAACACACGTGCCACGTGTCACCCCTCTGAATTTTGAAAATAGCACTGATTTTTCATAAGAAAGACGTTTTAATTTGTTAAATAAAATAAAGTTGATTATTTTGCATATTTATATTTTAATTGTGTTTATTTTTGAAAAGAAATTTATTTGTTAAATAAAATAATGCTTATTTTGCGTATTTGTATTTTGTTTACTTTGTATGTGAGTGAAAGCCAGTAATTTTATTAGTAAGTTATTGTACACATTATTTCAGTTCTTAATTTGCAACTAACGTTTTTATTGATTCACATTATGGAAGATAATTATGACATGTCTTTGTTTTTCTACATATCAGAATTTACTTAACACACATGCGGAATACATTCGATAATTCCGATTTCCATGAAACTAAGCTAATGCTAAGCTAAGATTATGAAATGACGATTGACGATACGATACACTTCGGAAGGTAAATGTTCCACCACAATTCCACAATTCAGTTTTCAGTTCTCTATGCGTATACTGACCGAACGCAATAATCGGAATAGGCATAAGAATACTCGGAACTTTCCGATTATTTTTACAATCGGAATGTTTCCGATTTTTCATTCGGATTGGCCCATCACTAATGTAGCTGTCAAATGGATATTGGATGTATATATCCTAGATTATATACTAAAGAGTACATATAATTAATAATTGGCTGCAAAATTTACCGATTTCCCAGTATTTGTTTTTTAGAAGTATATTTTGAAATAATATGGAAATTTGTAGTTGATGTATAATTATTATATTAGTAAAAGCTGTTGGAATCAAAACTTGAAAGGTATGTACCTATAGAAATTAGAAAGAATCAAACAAATGTTTACGTAGTTAGAATAGAATTACAGAAAAATGTTTCTTTTAGATGTTGTTATTTAAACAATGCTGGAAGTTGAAGCTGAAGAAAAAGAAGTTTTACTTGGATTATTTAACTGTGATACATGTAGTATTTTATCTTGCTGAATAAGTAAAACGCTAATTGTGATGTTAAATAGAAATATTTTTTTAAGTAAAAATACTGTGTTCTTCGAGTGTTGTGAAAAATAAGAAATCCCTCAAATATAATGTATTTTAACTCCATCGTAAATGGTAATAGGTTAAAATGTCAATGTTATAAAGTTAAATGGAAGATATAAAAATAATGTTTTAATCCAGTTGACATGTGATAGCAGAAGATAGGGTTATATATTTAGAATTAATGTTATTAGTACAGAAATGCCGGTACAGTAGTACAGTATTTATTCAGATGTATGTAATTGATAATATTAAATATAAATAAAAAAGAATGTGTATTATTTATGATTGATTGTGAAAGAAAATTGTGTTTTTTCTGTGACAACAGTGGATATTTAAACATAAATAATATAATTACTTACCGTATATATATATATAAAACTAAATGGTTAATATTTTTATTACATTATTTTTTTTCAAATGTTTATCAACGTTATACAAATATTTTTATCGTTTATACTTATTTCAGACCTCTCGGAATGTATTAAAACCTGAGTTTTTCAAATGACAAAAAAACATTTATTGAAATTACCTTACAAAATTTGCTAACTAAAAAATTGTGTTTATTATGGGTAAAATTGAACACACATCTGTATATTTTATATAATATGCTGGGAGTGTAACTGTATGCATAATGTGACATTGTATATGTAACGTATAGCAGAAGACCAACAAAGATGTTTTATTTAAATCATTCTTTATGCACTGGTGGTTTCCAGGGGTCCTCCTTAAAACGGCAAGAGTGTAGGAATGTANTCCACACTGTGCACTATATTTACGTTCATCTACAGCCTAGGTTCAACTGGAAAACTAAAGTTTATGTTAGATTCTGTCAACGGCCGGGTAAAAAAATACATACATATACTATACCTGTAGAAAGGGTTTTTGTAAGACGCCCCCAGGCCAAAAATTTGTCTTCTGAGTAGACTTGGAAGTGGCTTTTCTCAATGTACAGGTTTCTTTTGCTTGACAGACGACAGGAGTGACAGGGACGATTCGACGATCGTCAGTGATCGAAAAAGTGGAGACAGGTCTTCAAGTTTAGGAATCTCGCAGTTTTGTACTGAAATGTAGTCTTGGTAGGGGTTATTATTATTTTTAATGAATGGGTAAAGGTTATATTAAAGTTTAGTGTTATTTACCTGTCCATTTGTTAAGTTAGAAGAATGTATTTCACTGACAATCCAGATCACAAAGCATACGTGGGGCCACGACCTATAACATAAGCCCATGGGAACGGTGTTTAACGTAATTTTCTTCTTGGGAAACAAACTATACAAAAGCAATACAATACCAAAGAATACGATGTAAAACGGCCCCCGCTAGCGGGATTTACACAAATCGGCGCATATAAAGTTGAAAATTTACGATTTTCCTACGAACAACGGGCGACGGCCATATTGTCACAGCGAACTGTCACCAGTTTTACCGCTGTCATCGGCTGTCATAAACTCGCAAAATTTTTTATTTAAGGGTTTTATACCATGGCTTATGATCCGTTGGGGCTACTGTGGGGGCTGAATATAATTTTTCGCGGAAAGGGAAAGGTATCGTGACGTCACTCGTGAAGAATTCGGCCGCGGAAACCCTGCCAACATCTAGTAAGAGCCGCGGAAAGTACGTTCTCTTTTCACCTGACTAAAGAAACGCCCATGGCGGAATGCACAAATTTTATATCGCTAATGCCGGTCTTAAATTCAGTTACATTTGACCTAAAAAAAGTTGACGGAGATATGAAAGAGTGAGATCGTGGCGACGCGCCGTCGAAGAGGCGTCTCGGGGGGCCAAATGGGGCCTCGTCGGCCCTCGGGCGCGGTCCGTATGCCCAGAGTAAGGCCAGAGCTTCGTTCTCGCGCAAGAAGGGGTGGGCCGCAGAGCGAGGAAAATAAATTATCGCTACGCGAAAACGGCGTTTTCGGCGAGATAAACCGGGAATTAGCAAAAAGATGGGTATTTCGAGGGATTTGGTGGTGCAGAGCCTTTTTGAAGAGCAAATTTCGGCGTCGCGGAGTGGAAAATTCGCCGCAAAACTACGCCTAAAGGAGGAAGAAAGGACGAAAGTCGGGCCTAGTAGCGAAGAGAACCGCAGAATCGCCCCGTAAAAAAAGTTTCAGGTCCCCAAAATCGACCCTCCGAGTGACATTTAGAGGCGTTCCCGGTATGTCCTACGTGCGTCGATGGGCCACGCCCCTCGAGAAACCCCGGAAAAACCGGAAAAATCTCCGGGATGGCGCGGACGAACCTCCGCCGAAACACCCCTAAACCACGAAGAAAGGAAGGCGGGGCCCTCCTGGCCCGGCCGCCACCCCCGCTCGCCCCGCGAGAGAAGCCTTAGGGCATGGAAATCGGCGCCCTTTCGGGACGGGTGTGCGACGCAGACGGAGCTATCGCTAATTAATAGTAATTGACTAGAAACGTAGGCAAGTCGGCTTCGCCGACTTGACGTTTCTCTCGGGCCTTCGGCCCTCGGGCGGCGCTGCGCGCCCCATGAGCTCCACTTCGCGGAGCACTCTCTTGCGCGAATGTTTTTTAAATTATCACACCATCATCCACATTACCATCATCTACATCACCATCATCTACATCAGCATCATCTACATCATCATCATCATCTACATCACTATCATCCACATCGCCATCATCTACATTACCATCTACATAACATAATCTTCAGCACTATAATCTCCAGCACTATCATCTACATCTCCATCATCAACATCTACATCGCGCGGCCCGAGCACCGTTCCGCGGTGCTCTCTTCGCTGGTTAGTAAATATAACATTTTTTTAAATACCCTGTACTTTGGTTTTTACACACCCTGTATATAAAAGTTTGATGAGAATGTTTTTCAAAAAAGAGTAGGCCCCGCTGGAGAAATGAATAAGAAAAGTTTCTTCCAAACTTCCAAAAAAGGCATATGGTTAGTAAATATAAAATTTTTCATCCAAAGACTACGTAGGTAAGGTAGAAATGGTAAAATATCTGTTTAATAAATATACAAATTTTCATTAAAAGACTGTAGTAAATAAAGACAAAGCTAAAAGTGAAAAGAAACAAAACTGCCCTTAATTCTTTAGAACATCTAGTATATGGATTTTTAAAAAAGCGACTATTCTTCAAAAGATTTAAAAAAAAATGAATAATGAAAAATCTAATCCACCTGTGTAAGTTTTACCAGACATCCTGTACATAAATTGCAAAAAATACC
>NW_019420673.1:0-5999 GCF_000390285.2 Anoplophora glabripennis
AAATTTTTTTACAATATTGACTCCATTTCTCATGCCGCATCTATTCCCAAATTTTTTTGGATAAGTTGTGAATCACCCTGTATAATCGAATGGTGTTATCCTTTTACTAAATTTGTGCGTTATTTTGGACTAGTTCAATTTATCTCTAATCGAATGTTACATCTACACTGTAAACAAATTCTCTCAAATTCACTCAATAAACCTACCTAACCCCTAGAAACCACCCCTACCAAACCACAAGCTCCCTGGGAACAACGAGTTTAGTAGATTATTTTTCTTGAAATAATTAAATTCCACACCATAAGGGAACTAACCCGCCTACCCCCTAACCCACGTAGCCCCTAGGAACCACCCCTACCAAACCACAAGTAGGCTAACCCACCTGACTTGAGAAGAGCGAATGTAATCTCTTATTTTTCTTGAAATAATTAAATTCCACACCACAAGCATGCTAACCCGCCTACTCCCTATCCCACCTAACCCCTAGAAACCACCCCTACAAACCACAAGTAGGCTAACCCATCTGAGCCTGCGAATAGCGCTTAGTCGATTATTTTTAATGAAGTAATTAAATTCGACACCACAAGCATGCTAACCCGCCTACTCCCTATCCCACCTAACCCCTAGAAACCACTGCCGCCAAAACACAATCAGACAACTCACTTAACCCTGGGAACAGCGAGTTTAATCGCTTATTTTTCTTGAAATAATTAAATTCCATATCATAATCATGCTAACCTGCCTACCCCCTATCCCACCTAAACCCTAGGAACCAACCCCACCAAAACACAATCAGGCTGACTCACCTAACACTGGGAACAGTGAATTTAGTCGATTATTTTTAATGAAGTAATTAAATTCGACACCACAAGCATGCTAACCCGCCTACTCCCTATCCCACCTAACCCCTAGAAACCACCCCTACCAAACCACAAGCAAATAAACCCACGTAACCCTGGAGACAGCGAGTTTAGTCAATTAGAACTGATAGACCTGTTCCCAGGGTCAGGTGGGTTAGCCTACTTGTGGTTTCGTAGGGGTGGTTTCTAAGGGCTACGTGGGTTATAGGGGGTAGGCGGGTTAGCCTACTTGTGGTGTGGAATTTAATTTTTTTAAAGAAAAATAAAAGATTAAAGTCGCTGTTCTCAAGGTCAGGTGGGTTAGCCTACTTGTGATTTGGTAGGAGTGGTTTCTAAGGGCTAGGTGGGTTATAGGGCGTAGGCGTGTTAGCCTACTTGTGGTGTGGAATTTAATTTTTTTAAAGAAAAATAAACGATTAAAGTCGCTGTTCCCAAGGTCAGATGGGTTATTAGCCTACTTGTGGTTTGGTAGGGGTGGTTTCTAAAGGCTACGTGGGTTAGGGGGTAGACGGATTAGCCTACTTGTGGTGTGGAATTTAATTTTTTTAAAGAAAAATAAACGCTTAAAGTCGCTGTTCCCAAGGTCAGGTGGGTTAGCCTACTTGTGGTTTGCTAAGGGTGGTGGTTTCTAAGGGATATGTGGGTTAGGGAGTAGGCGCTTTAGCCCCCTTGTGGTGTGAAATTTATTTATTTCAAGAAAAATAAGCAAATAAATTTGCTGTTTCCAGGGTCTGCTTGTGGTTTGGTAGGGGTGGTTTCTAGGGGTTAAGTGGGTTCATCTCGGTACCCGTGGAGTTTTGGCCAATTTGACCGTGAGCCAGTTCCCATAAGGGTTTTGCAGGGTCGTTTGTCCCAATTTTAGTATTAGATGGCTGACAACTTATTGAGCAAAAACAGTTAAAGTACTAACGTTTAAACTTTTGAAAATCATGACATATTCTTTATATTTGCCCACAAATATAAAATACTGACATGAAACTGAATACACAATTGGGAAAATGCAAAAGTTGGATTTGAACTGCTGGAGTTTATAACATTTTCTTGATACTGCTATTTGCTATTTACCACAGTATTCAATTCTAGCAATTATAGAAATTTCCTGGAGTAACTAATTACTTATAAATCACATTAACTTACCCGTCACTGTCACTATAAAATATTAATTCACTTCTGTGTTTAACAACTCAATAAAAATGTGTCAATAATTTGACCAAAATATGACACAAAGTTGTACGCAGTAGATACAATGGAAATTATTTTATGTAATTATTCATTTCTAAATCAGCTGAATTAATCCCATTGTATAGCACAATAACGTAGCATGACAAAATTGGGACATTGTCTTCATTATGTCCTTACTCACATTTAATGTATGCATTCCACATATTTTATAATGTATTTGCAAATGGGAGTAAAATATAAATGTTTGTTTATTTTTTTTAAACACATTTTTATCCACCTTAATGAACATGGAGATAAAATACATAGTATCCAAAAAAAACTTTATTAAGTTATAAAAATAGGTAGGTACGTATTAAAAATATAAAAATTAAAATTAGAAATACAAAATGTCACAAAAAATGGAATGTATATTTTTTTAATAATTTTTTTACCACACACATCCAAAATGACATAGTAAGAGAGTTTTATATANATTTGAATTGCTTAATATTATTATAGTATAAACTTCTAAATTTGCTAGTCTCAATTTTCTTTGCTTAACTTAAATCTCAGTGTAGTTAACCCATTATTCAATATGCAAAATTTTAAGATTGGTCATATGAATGTTAGGTCTCTTGTAGGTGGTTTTGATATTTTAAAAAATTATATAGTTAATGAGAATTTTGCTTTATTTACGGTGTCTGAAATATGGTTAAGAGAACGTAACAGTGATGACATGTTTCTGATACCTGATTATACATTTATTCATAAAGATAGAAAAGGTAGAGGCGGTGGTGTGGGATTCTTTATAAAAAAATCACTAAACCATTGTGTGATCGACTTTCCTGATAGTATCTTTCTAGAACAACTATGGCTGTCTATAAATATACGAGGTAAGTCTTATTTATTTGGAATATTATATCGTCCTCCAAAAGGCAATGTAAGCTCTGGACTGGAAGCTCTCGATCACATGTTATCCTTACTTATGCCCGCATATGATGCTGTGATTATAATGGGTGATTTAAATGTCAATTTATTAGAGAATGACAATAATACCCATAAGCTAAACAGTTTGTTTGAAATTTATGATTTAAATCAAATAATAGCTGAACCCACCCGTATCACTCGTACTTCAAAGTCATTACTTGATATCATTGCCATTTCTAATAATGAATCCTTTAGCGGCGTGAATGTTGTGGATATTCCAGGAATATCCGATCATTTTCTAACATCATGTAATTTAAGCAGTGTTAGCATTGGTAATAATATTAAATTTGTTACATATAGATATTTAAAAAATTTTACTGAGGAATTGTTTGTTTATGATTTATATGAAATTGATTGGGATTATTTATACACCCTGAACAATGTAGATGATATGTTAACTTTTTTTAATGAAAATATTTTACAATTATTTGATGTGCATGCTCCTTTCAGAACAGTACGTGTTTCTAAACCACATTCACCCTGGCTAACTCCTACTATAAAGGATACATAATGATGCTTTTAGAGAATATAAGAAAATTAAACTTCAAACTGATTTTAATTTCTATAGAGGTTTACGTAATTATATTACAGGGGCAATACGGAGAGAGAAACGAGCCTATATGGATTTTGTTTTCAAAAATCGAGATAGTAAAAGCACTTGGAAGGCGCTAAGGTCTATGGATATTGTTAAAAATAAAATTGCTGGAGGTGAAATACCTGACTCTATATGCAACGTTCATGACATCAATTCTTATTTTATTAACAGTGCTAATATTGATAACAAAGATTATAAAATTTTTGAAGATAAATACAAAAGTTCACCTAGGAAAAATCTTTTTACGTTTAAAACTATAAATAGTGATACTATAATTAAAACTTATTTATAAAATTAAAACAAAGTCTGTAGGTTTAGACGGCATTTCAATTAAAATGCTTATTATTGTAAGTACACACTTAATTCATTATATGACACATATAATTAACACAGCAATTATTACTTCGATATTTCCATCAGCTTGGAAGCATTCTACTATTTTGCCGCTTGCAAAAATATCTACCTCATCAGAAATTTCACATTTACGTCCTATAAGCATACTGCCGGTTATGCCAAAGATCTTGGAAATGGTTATATATATCCACAGATCAATGAATATGTTTTAGCACAAAATATTGTTCCTCCAATTCAATCAGGGTTTAGATCAAATCACAGCACTGTTACAGCTTTATCTCAAGTAGTCGATGATATAATTCGTAATACTGATAACTGCAAAGTCACCTGTTTAATTTTGTTAGATTTCAGTAAGGCGTTCGATACTTTTTTTTTTTGGACCATAATCTATTATGTAAGAAATTAAACTATTTTGGGTTTGATACACGGTCCACCGCTCTCATAGAAAATTTTCTTTATTCTAGAACTCAAAGGGTACATCTAAAATCCAAAGTATCTAAACCAGTACATGTTCAATATGGAGTCCCACAGGGATCTATTTTAAGCCCTTTGCTATTTTCTATATATATTTCAGATTTTTATGAAGCTGTTTCTTTTTGTAATATACATCACGATGCAGACGATACTCAATTATATTCTGGTTTCAGTTTGGACGATCGCAGAGCTGCTAATACTAAAATCAATCGAGACTTAAGCTCACTTTATAAGTTATCTCTTGAGCACAGATTAAAATTAAACCCAAATAAGTCGCATGTTTTATTATTTGACCTTAAACAAAGGAGATTAGCTGTGAAAAATCCCTAAAAAATTATTTTAAACAATAATACAGTGGATATAATTGGTGAATGCAAAAATTTAGTACTTTGGTTCGATTCAGATCTACGTTTCACTAAGCACATAAATCAGTTGTTAAAAACGTGTTATAATACTTTAAAACAACTATACCCACAAAGACAAGTTAGTGATGAATCAAAATTTAAAACTACAATTATGTGAATCATTAATTATTTCTAAATTATCTTATTGTGATGTTGTGTATGGTCCAAATCTATTACAGATTGATAGATCCAGACACCAGAGGTTGCAAAATTCATCTTTACGTTTTTCTTATGGTATCAGGAAATTCGATCACATAAGTCACAAGTATAAAGACGCTGGGTGGTTAAAAATTGTTGATATGTTCAAAGATCATTTTATATGCTTTACACATAAAATACTCACCACTAGTACACCTACTTACTTATACCTATAATAAATTAATTAAATTTGGTAATGTAAACAATAAAAGATCTTCAGGTAATAGAAAGCAGCTGTAGCTGAACTTCACCTGTCATTCCACTTGTTGTTTTATTTTTGTATGTTTGTATGTAATAATGTTTGCTATTAACTTTGTAATGGCATTAATAAAGACGATTATTATTATTATTAATACAGTTTGAGAGAAAGAAAGGAACATAGGACCAAGAACTACTTAAACAACCTAATGGAGAACATATTCCCAATTTAAAATCATGTTGATTCTTTCTTGTAACATAAAGCTTTCATAAGGCCAAATACTAATAGCTACAATAAATTCTCAGATGCCGTTTCGTTCAGCCCTAGCAGCTGTGTCTCGTAAATAGATATCTTTGAATTTTTGTCTGCAATAGAGCGCACGTAATAATAAATTATTCATCGAAAACATATCCACGTAATGGTTTCTTTATTACCGTTGTTGATAGTTCTAACAGTTCCGGAACATGTTTCTTTTGAAAATGAGTATTTTATTGAGTGTATAATGAACGACTTAATATTTTTCATATAGGTATATAGAAAAGATAGTGTAACAGTAAAATGATATTTTGTTAGTAACTAAGAGGTTTTACTCAGAAATTTTGAGAATGATTATAACGCAGAATATATTGACCTTTGACATGCTTTTTTAGAAAAGTTTTGCAAAAAATATATATCTGAAAACAAAAAGTACACTAACCTTTGTGTTAATGCAGTACAAATTTTAGCGATATATTTTTTTGCATTTTAAGGTCAGTCTTAATAATTGA
>NW_019420674.1:0-2349 GCF_000390285.2 Anoplophora glabripennis
TGTTGTGTACTTTTAAATAAAATAAGATGGCAAACAATACTTAAAATTTATTTGTAAATTGAAACAACCAAAAAATTACCAATTAATATTATACCTAGACAAAGCGAAAAGTAAATCAAAAAAGAAATGATTTAAAAAATATTTTGTTCAAAATGGGCGCCTCCGGACTGTAACAAGCACGACATCTCATTATAGTCCAATTAAATAAGCCTTTAAATCGAAATTTTGGTCAACTTGACTGTTAGTTTGAGTTATGTTATAACAATAAGTGACAGTAATTTTTCGTTCAACCCCCGGCCAAGGGTGAAAAAAGATAAAACAAAGAGGTTTTTCAAGATAACTCTAGAGGAGTGAGGGCTAGAAAAAAAAGTTTCTTATAAAAGTTGTAAAGCATACATTTTTTTAAATTTGTGAAATCTTCCATTAACCTCCCTAAGTCTGTTAATTTTAATAGTACAAGAAAAAGTCAAGATGCCATTTTTATGTAGAATTGTATGCTTTACAACTTTTATAAACCTTTTTTCTAGCCCTTGCCCCTTTTGACTTATCTTGAAAAACTCCTTTGTTTTATCGTTTTTCACCTTTGGCCGGGGGTTGAACAAAAAATTACTGTCACTTATTGTTATAATATACCTCAAACTAACTCATATAAAAAATTCAGGCAAGTTGGACTATTCGCTGTCTTAGATATTCTAGGGTATCAATTGGCACCTCGTAGACTTTTTGTTTAACAGCACCCCAAACGAAATAATCCGTCGGTGTCAAGTCCGGTGAACACTGCAGGTCCTCCACGATCAATCCATCTCCTGGGATAATTAATGTTTAACCACTCCCTAGGACCTCTACCAAAATGGGCAGGACAACCATCTAGTTGAAACCAACTGTTCATTCGAGTATTAAGCNTATTTTTTTTAGGTTTTATGAGGAACGTCTTCCTAAAGTTTATCGACAGAATCCAGAAGCACCCTTTCGAAAAATCAATTTTGCCATGAAACTATAAGAGTTATGAAAAAAGTGAATTTACACTTTTTGTCAATAACAAACTATCTAAAAACAGCGTCATTTTTTATTTTCAGTAGGGCCGTATTAATTTTTTTTTAAATTTAATGTGTCTGAGTCCCCATAATTCCGCCACTAGTTGCTTGCGGGATTTCTACATCTATGGAAAAATAGTATCTTATAAGAAGATGTGTCATGCCAAATTTGGCTTAAATAGCCTTCTTCATTTAGAAGTTACTTAAAAAATTCGAATTTTTAAAAAAATCTATAACGCCCTATAATTCGAAAATGAAGCGTCTCTGGAAAAAAATTTATACTTGATTTTTTTCTTATTTTTTTATGNTTTTTTCAAGCGGTTTGTAGTCACTTCATTTACTTATGTTGTGTACTTTTAAATAAAATAAGATGGCAAACAATACTTAAAATTTATTTGTAAATTAAAACAACCAAAAAATTACCAATTAATATTATACCTAGACAAAGCGAAAAGTAAATCAAAAAAGAAATGATTTAAAAAATATTATGTTCAAAATGGGCGCGCCGGACTGTAGACAAGCACGACATCTCATTATAGTCCAATTAAATAAGCCTTTAAATCGAAATTTTGGTCAACTTGCCTGTTAGTTGTAAGGGCTAGAAAAAAAAGTTTCTTATAAAAGTTGTCAAGCATAAATTTTTTAAATTTCTGAAATCTTCCCTTAACTTCTAGCCTCCCTAAGTCTGTTAATTTTAATAGTACAAGAAAAAGTCAAGATGCCATTTTTATGTAGAATTGTATGCTTTACAACTTTTATAAACTTTTTTTCTAGCCCTTGCCCCTTTTGAGTTATCTTGAAAAACTCCTTTGTTTTATCTTTTTTCACCCTTGGCCAGAGGTTGAACAAAAAATTACTGTCACTTATTGTTATAATATACCTCAAACTAACTCATATCAAAAATTCAGGCAAGTTGGACTATTCGCTGTCTTAGATCTTCTAGGGCAAGGGTCGGCAACTGGCGGACCGCGGTCCAGATCCGGACCGCGGAAGGTAAAATACTGGACCGCCAAAAATTTTTTGAAAATATAAATTACTCAAATAAATTATTTAAAAAATGTTTTTTACGTTTGAGTGCCACCCTTATCATTTTTTCTAGTATTTTACAATTGTGTCTGATTTGAGTTCTTAATGCAAATGAAAATAAAAAATTAGTAAGAAATATGAATTTTTTTCTGGACCTCGTTAAAAAATTTCAAAAGTATCCGGACCCCACCTAAAATTACTTGCCGACCCCTGGTCTAGATCACTAGAAATTTAGTTACACTCTGTATACTCGTAATATTAATTTCTCTTCATTAAAGACGATTCTATC
>NW_019420674.1:5605-6034 GCF_000390285.2 Anoplophora glabripennis
TTTTTTTGTGTTTAAAATAAATAAATTTAGAAAATAATTATTTATTTAAATGTTAATAAATATATAAATAATTTAAGTTTTGTATGTTTATATATTATTTACGTTTTTCAGGTGCATAGGTATCTACTATACTGCAGCAAACTACGAATTAAATAATTACATTGATTAATTACTGATTAAATATATTTTACAGCTAATTAATTAAATGTCAACAAAAAGGTATTTCATCTTAAGTAACAATCCTATAGGTTGACGACTACGCGACTACTTTTTCCTTGCCATACCCGTCGAACGGGTACATAATAAATATTCCGAGACCCGATACAAAATATGGTATCTATGAGTATTAGAGGCTTTAATAAAATATCTGAAATCCACGCGTTCAGTAAATATTCCGAATCGAGTCCGAGTATTACCGATTATCGTGAT
>NW_019420675.1:0-6060 GCF_000390285.2 Anoplophora glabripennis
TCATTCTCAGATTAAGATTTTACCAACCTAAATATTTGATGATGTTATTACATTTTGTTGACTTTAGAAAGATAATAGATCTCTTTAGAAGATGATTGAATTTTATTTCACCTCATTAATTTTCTTGAACAATTCTGCATAATTTTAATGCAACATTGTCTCAGGTTAATATTTCTGTCAACTGGAGTTTTCGGTATAGAAAATAGTTTACAAATGTCTCATTGAATGCTCTTGATCTTAGAATGAAAATAGATCTCTTCAAAGGGTGCCTCAATATTTTCCTCACTTTGGTTCTACTTTTTAAATAATTCTGCTTGATTTCATTCCAGTATCCCTTCAAGAATATATGTTTATCGACTAATATATTAGTATAGAAACAGCTTCTGCAACTACAGCTTTTTGTAACTTTTTGAGATATACTCTACCTTAAATATTTGTTTCCACTCCTATCGAGAGTAAATATATTTAAATAGGTCCATTTTGTTTGTTGATATTGAAAATGCAAAAATAGGAAACAAGATTCCAGTTTCCTGATTAGTTTTTTAATATATTCATCTCCAAACTGCAAAAGGCTTTGCTATAATTGACTGTATTGTTTACAAGTAGGAAAACGCAACTGACAATCGGTATAATTTTTTAGAAATAATTTGAAACTAACCTAACAGCATAATATCAAGAGCATCACTATCGTTTGCATCTGTAATATAGATTTGCAATAAATACTAGTACAGATTTTTGCCAGCTGATTCTCATGGTACCCCTCTCTTGATGATATGAATATTTTAGAAATTATGTCTGAGACTTTATCTGAAATTCTTTTTTGTAGCAGTGCTATTTTGAAGAGGAGGAATCAACTTTTTCATTCTCAGATTAAGATTTTACCAACCTAAATATTTGATGATATCATTACATCTTGTTGACTTTAGGAAGATAACAGATCTCTTTAGAAGGTGATTGAATTTTATTTCACCNTTTCTATAAGCTTTTCAACGAGCCCTCTCATGCCTTATGTTTCCATTTGAAAAAAAAGTAGGGGTAGCTGGGGTTAGGGGGTTGAAGAAAAATTAATTATTATATAACCGAAAGATGGGAAAAAATCAAAATCAGTTAACGTGTTTCGGCGTTTTAAAAAAAATTAACTCATTCAAAAGATATAAATTTTATTCCGTACTTTTGGCCATCCCTGTATGTTTATCGACTAATATATTAGTATAGAAACAGCTTCTGCAACTACAGATTTTTGTAACTTTTTGAGATATACTCTACCTTAAATATTTGTTTCCACTCATTTTGTAGTTTAACTGCTCATGTAAAATCAGTGGTGTCACTACCGTGTTGTCAGAAGTTAGTATTTATTTTCTGCAGGCTTATTACGATACTTATACATATAGGATTTGATAAAAAGTGAGACCTGACTATTGTGGAAAGAAACTCCTGGGTAAACCAAGAAGTTCTTCAGAGAACCTTAAAAGATTTCTAACTGGACATTGCAGTGCAAGGTAACATTTGAGTAAAATTGACCTGATAGAAAACCGTCAGATTCTGTTAGGAGAAAGAGAAACAAACTATATATTGTGTGAGTGTGTTATGAAGAGAAAACTTAGAAGATGAAAGCTATGTGAGTTAAACAGAGTTAAAGATGTGAATAATAATTAAGGCTAAAGAAAAATATTTCCCCTCCCTTGAATCAATCTGCTCATAATTTTGCCTGTGGTCATGCTATAGCTTCTATTTTGTTAAAAACTGTAAAATTTAGTTTATATTAGTGTTGGATTAATTATTTCTTTTATTAGATTTTTATTAATGGTTTTTTTATATAAACATTAAATGTGATCAATGTGATCATTGTTGTCACTGTTGCAAAGTAAAAAACACTTTGTAATTTTGTTTGATAAAAACCATATGAGACCATTATTGAAGACAGTTGGCATTAGTTTGGCGAATTGTCATTAATGAATTAGTTGAAGATTCTAAGATGAACAATAGAACAATTTTGAAGAAGAAACCGATATGTTATTAGTTCTAGGGTTTATTGAAGGAAACTGCAGCAGAAGTGTGCGGTGTATCATCAAAGATATCCGAATTCTCCAAATCCAATTTATCAAACTTTCAGAAATATTGAAAGACGTCTTCGAAAAACTGGCCAGTTTGAAATTAACAAAATTAATGTCTGACGTCCTCATCAAGTTTGAACACCCATTGTGGAAGAAAGAAATCCTCAAATTTATCTTTCTCATGTTAATTCACTTCAACAACTTCTACCTCTTAGTCCTGACGCTCATCTTCAATTCTCGCAGACTATTCACCAATGCACAGCTGTAGATGTGCTACAATTAGCATATTTACACATATGAAAATTAAAACATGTTCAAGGAGAATGTAGTATAAATGTGTAGATTGGTTTTTTGAGTAACTTTCTTTCTCTTCTTTCTTAGATCAATAGTCTTCTTGGCAACAGTTAGTTAGATTTTCTACAAAATACTCTGCATTACCCAGGTAGATTGATAAGCAGGACTTAAATCCCTGTGATTTTTTTTTTCATTTAGAGGCCCTTAAAACAGAAAGTGTACTATGTGATTATTATTAACAGTCTATTAAAATATTTTATTTTGAATCGAAAATGCATTAGTAATGTTCTGATCAAAGAATAAATAAAAAAATATTTACCTAAAAGCCAAATATAAGAATAGTGCAGGAGGGGAAAAAATAAAGTCATCAGCAGATTAGTTTAAGGAAGAGCGTATTTTTCATTGTTCTATTAATTCAATTACTTCGTTTACTATGTTATAAAGCAATATCTATGTGGAAGTATTAGTGTACCAAATTTCAATAAAATCTTAGAAGGTGTTTCAAAGTTATTTGGAGAAAAAAAACCAATTTTATTTGTTAATTTCCTCTAGCGGCTAAACGAAGTAACTTAGGATGGAGATAATTTTAGTTAAATCTACTTACTACTATAGGAAGCTGCTGTAACTCCATGTTCCATTAATATTGAGACACTCTCTATATTCAGAGTGTCACTATTTGTTAGTTTTTTTGTCATATTTTTGCTACTTCATGTTTCGCTTTTTAAGTTAAACTATTTATGACGGTTATTTTTTAATTTTGTTATCTCTTTCAATAGAAATATTCTCTTCTGAAGATTTGTGTGTTGAATGATGCACTATCTTTATAAACCTATCTATCAGACGTACTTTGACCTACATAAAGTCTTGGCATCATGTTTTTTTTTGCATGCATTTAGTGAACTATATTGCAATCTGTGTTACAGATTGTTAATCGCCTCGGTAATTATTATTCCATTATTTAACTTCATACACGTGGTAGTATACCATTATTTGGAAATCTGAATATGAACTATTTGTACACAACCAAGTATAATAACATCGAGAGAGATTATTAGAGATAAGTATGATACATCCGCACATACATATTAATATTACATCTACATAATGTTTCTTAGAACTCCTTAGTACGCTCTGCCAGCAATTTCGCGACCTTGAAATAGACTATGTTATGAGGGTACCGGTGTGGCTTTTTCCTGACATGCCAGTGCAACACGCAGAAGTGAATAAAAATAAAATGGTAATGTCTGGAAAAACTCTGCGCGACCATAGGGGCGATATAATGTCTTGCTTATTATATCTCCATAAGCAGAAAATTGCCGGTGCAATGCCAGTCACGAAAACGACAGAACAATAGAAAGTGAGAGGAAGACTGCAAGATTTGTTATCTGTGACGAGAAAAATATTACTGGTTGATTCTTCGTAAATATTTATTGGTAAAAATAATTCACATAGCTGCATGTTAATTCAATGGATGCTTTGGTTAATGACCCTGATAATCCGATGGACCAGTTACTCCTAATCACAACACGTGCCGTTGTGCATAACCTCCAGTAATTATAAATTACAGGAGCAGTGTTACGTAATACAGGATGTCACAAATTCGTAGGCCAAGATGTTAACCACAGGTAAACTAGGCGGTATCTGTTTTGGTTTGGGTGAATCGTATATCCACGGAGATTTTTGGCTTTTTGGCTTTCAAATATCACTAGAAAATGAAAATTTTTCTATGCGCATAAAAAAAACGTGGGCTTAACTTTTGGCGGCACAATATGTTAAAAAAAATCGAATAATGTCATATTTTTCTTCCTATTTAATTATGTATCACTTCAAGAGTTGATTTTAGGCGAAAATGGAAAAGGAAAAAAATGTTTGTAATTAAATTTTTTACAAAACATGACTAGTTACAAATCGAACGAATCATGATTATTATGGTAAAAATCGAAAAAATCGCAAAAATGGGGTTAGAAAACAATATCTTTTAGGGAATATTTTTGGGGTATTTAAATTGGGTATAGGACCTTTATACTTGGCTCAAGAAAACTTCATGTTATGTAGAATCATCACACCAAATTTCATTAAAATCGGTTCCATAGATTTTGCATAAGAATTTTGCAATCCAGATTTTGAAAAAAAAATTGCAAATTTTCAAAATTTTGCACAGCAAAAACCAAGGCCTTAAGATACTTGAAAATTTAACCACATATAAAAGGTCTCTAAAGCTTTCAAACCTTTTTTGAAAATTTCGAATCCGTCAATTAGGAGAGCTCTGGCGCTTGTTTAAACATTGGCCGAATTTTTGTACTTATAAACAATTAGAATAACTTTGTGAATATTCAATCAAATCAAATTTTTTAAAGCAGGTTTTAAAAGTTCTTGGAAAGACTCTTGTTTAAAAAAAAAACAGATCGATTGATCAATTAGTTACGTAGTTATAGGCGATCAAAGTTAACCGTCATTTACACTAAATGTACTGGGACATCCGTGCTAATTTTTCGAAAAATACCTTTGGTATTCCGAGTACTTACCAGTATTACAATACTTTTCTTCATTGGCAACCTATTTTAAAATGTGTTTAAACTTATTTATGCAAGCGAGAAATTCAAGAAAATCGTACGGGTGGTGGTGGTGGGGGAAGCAGAGAGCGCGGCCGCTTCGGCCTGCTCGAAATTGAATCGGCGAGTTCAAAACTGCGATGCGCTTAAAAATTGTTAATATCTCACCTTCTAGAGGTCCGATTTTGATGATTTTTTTTTAATTTTAGCGTATTTTCAATTGCCTATCGTTAATAATTATTGATCTTTCAACAGTCCGATAATTATTTATCTTTAAACTTCCTTTACTTATCAACTTTATTTTTATACTGTATCAAAGGTAAGTGCATAAACTTATATACTGTTTATCAAAGATCAAAAACAAATTTATTTAAATATTCTGAAATGGTTTAAACAACAATTATTTTTAAAATATGACGAAAATTAGTAATATAATGAGTTAATTTCTCATTTGCTTACATTTTAAATAATAAATAATATTTGAATTATACTTTAAACAAAAAAATAATATTAAAAAAATAATCTTTCTTTAATTTCAATATATCACCTTCTCTATAACCTGTATATACAGTGTTATTTTTTTAAAACCTGACAGGCCAACTTTTTTAACTTGAAGTAAGAAAAAGACTAAGAAAAATTTAGAAATAATTCTTTCCGGTGTTGCCAGATTTCTGCAGTAGCTACTAAAACGATATTTTTTAAACGGCACCACCGGAAAAAGTTATTTGTAAATTTTTCTTGGAAGTACTTTTTTAAAAGAAGCGTCTTTCCAAGAACTTTTAAAACCTGCTTTAAAAAATTTGATTTGATTGAATATTCGCAAGGTTATTCTAATTGTTTATAAGTACAAAAATTCGACCAATGTTTAAACAAGCGCCAGAGCTCTCTTAATTGACGGATTAGAATTTTTCAAAAAAAGTTTGAAAGTTTGAGAGCCCTTCTATATGTGATTAAATTTTCAAGTGTCTAAGGGCCTTGGTTTTTGCTGTGCAAAATTGTGAAAATTTGCAAATTTTTTTTCAAAATCTGGATTGTAAAATTATTATGCAAAATCTATAGAACCGATTTTGATGAAATTTGTTGTAATAATTGTACATAACATGAAGTTTTCTTGAGCCAAGTATAAAGGTCCTATACCCAATTTAAATACCCCAAAAAAA
>NW_019420676.1:0-321 GCF_000390285.2 Anoplophora glabripennis
TTTCGGCAATGGAATAGACCATAGTGTTTAATTTTAAAAAACACAAATAAATAAACTACCAACCAACGTTTCCAAATAATACTAGAAAATAATTTGGAATCCATTAATTTTACGTTCATTGTGTGTGTATAACATTAATTTCTGTCTTTACAATTGTGTTTTTTTTTTACGAAAGTGATAACAAATCGCCAAAAACCAATGTAACGCAAGAAATACTAAATTTATACGATTGGCGTATTTAACTCGAGTGACTGACATTTTTACCGTTACTAATTGTTTGTACATAAGTTTCAACTTTAAAATCAAAATTCTTAATAAGTA
>NW_019420676.1:654-5283 GCF_000390285.2 Anoplophora glabripennis
GACACAGATGCCAGCTGCCTCGTACTTAATGTAGGATCAAGATGAACTTGTCCCAAAACTGCAACTTCACTAGCTTCATTAACTATAGGTTTTTCAATTTCTTGTTTTTTATTGGCTACGTTCCCTGTCTCTTGAAATTTTTTTACACTCTAGAACATACTTCCTCCTGACATGTCGATCTTGATGTTGTTCATTAAATAGCTGAGCTGTTCTATTCGCACATTTATTGTTCATAAAGTAAAGCGAAATGATTATCTACCTTTTCGGCAATGGAATAGACCATAGTGTTTAATTTTAAAAAACACAAATAAATAAACTACCAACCAACGTTTCCAAATAATACTAGAAAATAATTTGGAATCCATTAATTTTACGTTCATTGTGTGTGTATAACATTAATTTCTGTCTTTACAATTGTGTTTTTTTTTTACGAAAGTGATAACAAATCGCCAAAAACCAATGTAACGCAAGAAATACTAAATTTATACGATTGGCGTATTTAACTCGAGTGACTGACATTTTTACCGTTACTCATTGTTTGTACATAAGTTTCAACTTTAAAATCAAAATTCTTAATAAGTATTGAGCAGAATTATAAAATTTAAAGCCTGTTGTAAAAAGAATTGTAAGAGCTTTCAAAAGAAATATTACTCAATCCCCATTGCCATTTAAATATTTTGGGGTGACGCTTACCCTTGCTTGGGGGTGAAAATTTAATGTAAAATCGACGGGTCTGAGCGTTTTTCTACAATCTTGACGCAGTTCCTGAAAATGGCTCTGTTTCGTTTTCATTTGGCCACCCTGTATATTAAGCAGTGGTGTAAGCTTTTGTTTATTACCATATATTTAAACAGATATTCCTTAAAGGAAGATGTATTTTACAAATCAGTTTTAACTGATGTTTCGAGTAACTTAAATAACTGTTATAATGTCTCATTTAACATAAATATAATTGGTTTTGTAATTAAGTAATAAACAAACACTTACTTAATTTTATTAAATATTACTTATCTCCATTTGCTGTAAACGGATTTATGTATACAATTTTACTTATGTAAGAAGAAAATATGTTTTTCGTTGAATACCTCTTGTGGCTTATTCTTCTGTTTCTCTAATTGTCAATCTGGCACTCTATTCCTTTCACTAATTGGAGGACTCTCACCATTGACTGCTGTCATCTTTTGGTTTCAACCTTGGTTTTCTATGTCGACTGTGCCTAGTGCTTTGGTTGTTCCTATTGCCCTATAGCCGACTCAATATTTAAGGCTTTCATGATACGGCTCACTATTTTCCAGTTGTATTTTCAGATCACGTCGTCCTTATGATGATTCGCAATTTATTGTCTAATGACGGTTGTTTGATGAAAATGTTCAGTGTTTGGGCTGACTGTTGACCCATTTTTCTGACCATGTGTTGACTCCGGATGGATATTATAAATCTATTTATTATCTGCTGGACTTTTAGATCTTCCAGGTATTTATTTCCACACCACTTTATCGTGACTAATATTCTGATTATGTGGAAACAGATTCTAATGGAAAATGAAAATATAGCTTTACAATTAGTTTTAATAATAATAAAGTAGTAAAATCATGACTTGTGACTTTTCCTTCCAAATTATTAAGTAAGGAATAAGTTGCTTATTATAATATAGGTTTTGAGGTTCTGTCGTAACTGCAAATTTTAGCGTCATGTCAGAAAGTGCAGACTAACTTTCAAGAGAAATGGTAAGTGCAACCTGAAAATGTGGGTTTACGTAACCTGTATTATTTAATTATATTTAATTTCCTAGGTAACGTTTCACTTCGCACAATAAATATCCACTGTACTGTCAGATGTTTATTGTTCTTTAATTTGCTCCCACGCATTTTTATGAAAATAATTACCATATAATACTTCCAGAAGTACACCGTCACCGTACTCCATGCTTCACCTCATTGCACTGGAGCATAAGTCTCAAAAAAGTCGGTAGGCCTTATGTCTTAAGTAAGATTAATTAAAGCATAATTTTATGGGAAAAATACCGCCGCCCCCTTGCCTCCTTGTATACATCCCTGTTTTGTCATTCCCACAGGTAGAGCTTGACATTAGACACAGTTCCAAGAAATTAATGTGGTTGACTGAAAAAGTCAACAAAAGACTAGACCAATTTACGTTCACACAAAAGACAATGCCAACTGACAATGAGATGTAGCTTATCGATTGTAAATGACTTTAGTTAGACACCTAGTCTTAGGACACATTATTGATACGTGACATGTTATAGAAATATCTGTTATATTATTATTATAAAAGGTAATGTACATATTATTGTGTCATCGGAAGCCGGAAATACGGTTAAATATGACGACATATTTATTAATGTCTGGTGTTGATCAACTAGTGTTTTTATTAAATATTTTTACATATTGAGAAATTGTTAAATAAGTATGAATTTTTCCTTCTTATTAGATGGCATTAGTACTGTGTAAATTCATTGTGGAATGATTCTCTACAAAACCTCAAAACCTTGATTTCAAGTCAAGTGGTCTTTAAAATTATCAAGCTCCTTGACGTGATGAATTCCCTAGATTATGATATACACAGACATTGTATCGTATTACTAGTCCCAACAATTCACCACACTTTCCACTCTTGACCAAAAAAGCTGAAAAAAACCGCGTCAAGCCAAATCGGCCGCAGGATCAAGGTCGACGTCCCAAACGACCTACAGCTCCTGCATGGCAATGAAGATGCCGAGGCCGCGACAGCTAAATTTGAGAGTCGCGACGCAAAATTAGGTCCGAAAAATATCCGAATAAGACAAAATTCGGACCTAGCCAAGATAACACCCAGTATATCATTTAAAGAGTCAGAATGATATCAAAATTCAAAGATGTTCAAAGATGAAAAACACAAATGCGGAGTCCATCTAGGGTTGAGGGAGCCACACTAAACCAAAGCCCGCAAGAGAAGCACCCGTAGAAGTTGCCGTCGGTGTGACCGAACGTCTACCCTAGGAATCGAACTACTTTAACCAGTAACATACCATCTCAGTACCTGCTGCACGATCAAAATTTATATAACTATACTATATGCAAATGTCTATAAGCAATATTGTAACATGCTCAAAAGTCAACAATAAAGCAAAACTATAAAATTTCATACTTGAGTTGCCCGTCTAGCTGTCCGACCTACGACGAAGACCCTCAAAGGATAAACAGCTCTAACGCTGCCAAGAACAACAGTCCTAAAGTCAAATGGTAAAGCCAATATTTCGGTAACACAATAGAGTTTCATCAAATTAATGGTAGGTCGATATACAATAAAAAACTGCAGCTTTCCTAGATAATGTGGCATACCACAGAAAAAATATACCTACCACCTTCAGGCAAAATAGATTTTCTTATCGAATTTCGTTAAAAAATACCAAGGGTGGCTCGTGTCATATCACAACCTGTTAGAATTCGTTGTAGTTGCTCTTTATTTACAATAAGGACGGGAGTATCCTCAAACAAAAAAAAAAACTATGGGATTAAAGTATGTTGATTTAGATGACCAGGGCTGACATGGTTCTAGAGAGACTCATCCAAATAATTAATTATTGATTCAAAACGTACGAGTACTAAAAATAAATGAAAAAAATCATACATTCACAGATAATAATTGACGTTAAAATCGGGATTATATTATGCCGTGCGTGTTTCCCTAAACCAAACTGTGTAACGTGATCAAATGTGATTATTATGAAAATTCATTACGGTGTTCCTCGAAACAGTAGTTTCATTAATAAACATAATGTAAGCAATATAGTGAGCATTTTGTGCAAAATTGTAAGCGGCAGAAAGATAATGTAGTGGAAAGGCTTAAATGTGATGGGATTATAATTGTTGATATTTTTTATTGTCCACACTAATTTAGAGCTTAAACGTTGTAGCTAGTTTACCGATGTTCACCTCTCGAATGAACTCATCTGATTCAGTGACGGGTGCAAGACTGACGAGGACTCGTGGGCGGGTATCTGTGCCACACAACCAGAACTGACTTTATTTTAGCATGTAGGGAAGCTATCTATGATTGTCTACAAGAAAATCTCAAAAAAAGACATATGAATTAGTATATTCAAAAAACCAACAGCTTTGCATACGCTTCTGACTTGCAGGGTTACTTTCCGCGTGGTCCTGGAGTATATCAATTTCTTGTCCCTGTTGGAGCGGAAAAAAATCATGTGAAGCTAACCTAGGTTTCTAATAATAGTAACGTGATTGGCAATGAATAAGGTTCAAGTCTATTCATAGGTCCTAAACCAGTACTCTGTCTACCGTAATATTATGTAAAAGGATCCATTGATAACTGAACCAAAGAACAATCATTGAAAGAATGGTCAGGTGTATCTAGTCTGCGACAGACGAAACTTCTCATAGAGCAACCATGGGCTGAAGCAAATCGAAAAAAGTTTGCTCAGTAGAAGCTGCATTGTTATAGGACTTCTAACGAGTCACGGACACCTAAACAAGCATCTCAATAAAAATTTTTGAGTGGCAGCGCAGCATCTGGACATGAAGACGATGATTCCGTACATATCATCTGCCAAAATGTTTGTTTTACGGTAAAAAGGCACGAATATCTGAGGATAACATATCTGCCACC
>NW_019420676.1:5658-6179 GCF_000390285.2 Anoplophora glabripennis
TACTAAGGATCCCTTAGACATCAAGCAGTCGATTGCAATTCAGAAACTTCATACCCATACGGTTTGTGGGTTTGGAGTTGGTGGGCTTGGGGTTTGTAAGCTTGGAGTTTGTAGGTTCGGGTTTTGTGGGATTGGGGTTTGTGGGTTTAGGGATTGTGGGTTTGGGGTTTGTGGGTTTGTGGATTTGGAGTTTGTGAGTTTGAGTTCGTATGTATTGAAGGTTTCTGAGTATGAAGCCTTGTACTTTTAAATTAATATTAAAATTATATGTATTTTTCTTCAAAGAATAGATGGCATTACTACATAACCTCAAATATGACGAAAAACAGTGTTTTTTGCATTTTTGGGTTAGGATATCTCAAAAACCTGACGTGACAGAGCAATTCTGCGGCCAGATTCGGATTTAGCGCACCTAAATCCGTCGGAAATATATATTCAAGTTTCTGCTTCCAAAAAAAGTTAAATTTTATTGGACTGTGTTATCGATAAATTCATCACTGGGTTTCACTTTTGACCCTTTG
>NW_019420677.1:0-2275 GCF_000390285.2 Anoplophora glabripennis
CTAAATAAAATAGTTTAGGATAAGAAAAAAATGGATTTTGAATGAGTTACTACAGTTTTCGTCGACAAAATTTTTATTGAGAAACAACTTGCTACATTAATAAAGTAAAGAAAAATTAAAAATTTTCTATTTTTAGATAAAAAAATAATTGTTAATAATAACGACATAAAAGGAAAATTTATTACGATTCAGAGTCAGAGTCATCTTCTTGGTCAATATTACTTTCTTCCTGGTGGTCAGTCTTACTAGCAGGACAAAGGGAGTTGTAAAATCACATCGGTGGTATCAAATTAGCCTAATTTTTTACCATCAATTGGCAGCAAACCTTGATACAATCTTGAAAATTGATATTCTCCAAAATTATACACAAAAAATACTTTATTGGGAGACTTTGGATCGCAGTGGATTTCTCTGATTTTGCTGATTTTTACAGCTTCTCCAGTAATATCTTTTTTCCAGTTTTGTTTCTTTACCATTGGTTTAAAAGTTACAAAATCTTCTTGAGACATTTATTTTACTTTGTACTGTGGGGCAGTAACTTTGACCATTTTTATTAGACTAATCCACTGATCAGGAGTGTATATAGCAGAGTGACGTTTTTTTGCAACTTCAGTCACAGCTTGCATGCTGTCATTTTCATTCTGAGTGTGGCCAATTCCAAGAAAACGGTGTGTTATTTCCAAATCCAAAGTCATTGATAGATAAGCAAACATCGCAAAAACAAAACGATTACTGTTTTGACCACCGCAATTGTCGGAATGAAGAATAACCTTTCGTATGCCATTTTCTTTAACACTTTTTAAAAAGATCCATAAACAACTTCCAATTTCATTCGGCCCTCTCTTCGATATTTGCTCATGCCATACATAGCAATAGCCTTGATTGCTGCTTAAATCATAAATTGTAAAGTTGTATGTTGCGATTTTACTTTTATAATAAAAATCAAAGCATGCTGTTATTACAGATTTATCATTTTTCGGCAATTCTTTATCAATGTCTTTCAGATTTCGAACCGCGATTTTGTTTAAATTATGATTATTATAATCATCTTCCATTTTTTCTGTTCTCTTCTCGGGATCTGTATTCTTATAGGCACTACACACGGAACACTGATCTTTTTTTGGCTTAAAGAAAGCTATATTAAATTTCGAATTGAGTATCCCTGTATTGTAGCTACAGCATCCCATTTTTGTTGTTTTGCATGTTCTAAATACATTTTGTGCATTCGTGAAATACTCAAACCTTCTTCCAAGTACATTCGTTTTGAGTTTTTTTTTTATAATGAGGAGGCATAAGTGGAAAAAGTTTTATGTGTTCCATAATGTTTTTTATTAGAGCATCCGGGTTCTTATGCGGTCTAGTGTTGCGTTTTCCTCTTCTGTCCCGTTCTACAGTACCACCTTCACCAATTTTTTGCAAAGCGGTGCTTACAACTGTTTCAGAAATTGCAAGCGTATTTAAGAACATCGGTTTGCAAATTTGTTTCTCATTGTTGTCAATGACAAACTTATAATTGCGAGAGAAATTCCTTCTGGAATATTTATTCAGTATGTTTTATTTTCTCGTTGTGTCACGCATCTTACAAGAAAGTCCCACTGCCGAGTATGATCTCCAACGTTCCAAAATTCGTCAAAAATGACTTTTCTAGCTTCTGCATTTATTTTTTTGTTGCATTTATACCTGCAAGTTTCTTTACAAGGTGATTTCATTACCTTTGCAAAAATAAGTTTGTCTATACGATTTTTATGTAATAAAAATTTGATTCAAATTTTAACTTATAAACTGATTCTGTCTCACTCACGCAGTGTGCAACGCGCAAACGCGGCAGACATAACAGAAGCTATTTACATGCTGCCATCTGGATCGAGCTTGCAAGGCAAACTCTCCCATCTATTTGTAGCTCAAATTAAAGTTTATTAGTTATTTCAAGCACCATCTTTAAAATATTAAAAATATACTTTTAATATACTTACCCTTGCAGTACTTATTCTGTTTTTAAATAATTTTTTTAACAGAAAAAAACTCATTGGGATAACTAGGTGACTTTGAATCGTCATTTCTTCGGCAGTTCAAATTAAAGCTCATTTCAAGTGCTATGCCGTTATCTGTAGGAATATAAGTATACTTACCACTGCAGTACTCGTGCCGTTTTCACAGATTTTATTTACGCTATAGCTCTATAGGCTACGTTCAAACTATTATTGGTTTTAAAATTATATAAAATTATATTAATATAGGTAATAAACTTAAACCTATCGACCCAGGATACAGGATA
>NW_019420677.1:2768-5987 GCF_000390285.2 Anoplophora glabripennis
GCGCAAACGCGGCAGGCATGACAGAAGCTATTTACATGTTATCATCTGGATCGAGCTTGCAAGGCACTCTCCCATCTATTTGCAGCTCAAATTAAAGTTTATTAGTTATTTCAAGCACCATCTTTAAAATATTAAAAATATACTTTTAATATACTTACCCTTGCAGTACTTATTCCGTTTTTACATAATTTTTTTAACAGAAAAAAACTCATTGTGATAGGTGACTTTGAATCGTCCTTTCTCCGGCTCCAGTACAATCTACGAATATTTATTTGCAGTTCAAATTAAAGCTCATTTCAAGCGCTATGCCGCTATCTGTAGGAATATAAGTATACTTACCACTGCAGTACTCATGCCATTTTCACAGATTTTATTTACGCTATAGCTCTATAGGCTACGTTCAAACTATTATTGGTTTTAAAATTATATAAAATTATATTAATATAGGTAATAAATTTAAACCTATCGACCCAGGATACAGGAAATCAATAATAGTTTGGACATAGTCCGAGGGCTTTAAAAATTTTTAAAGCTCTCATTTTTTCTTCCGAGCACATAGCTTATACAGCTATAGGGTAAAGGGTTATTATAAGGTTAAAAGACTTGGGAGTTATGAATTTCACTTGTTTTTCCTCCAGGCACACGGCTTATAGATAAAGGAGTTATTAGTTATTTATTTATCTCTTTCTTTTCTGTAGGTTCACTGTTTATAGGGGTATAGTACTTTTGGCACCTCGTTAGTCGTTTGGGGGCCTATCTGCAAAACTAAGTCGGGTTTTGCCGACTGCCCGACCTGGCCAGACAGGGCCTGAGTAGATATGTCTAATGTCTCGTCACCGTGGGACGCCCTGTATATTTATTATAACTACGTACTGAAGAGTGACAAATTAATTCAATCAGTACAGAGTAGCAAACTTTATATTTATATTTTATTAGTAATTGTACCCCTCTTTACTATGTGACCTATTTGGTATTCTAAAGGGTCTTGAGGGTTGTCGTTGACACAGTATACCGTGCAATAAGCTTTTGTGTACCTATATTCACCCCATACTCTAAACTTCGCCGACTCTTGCCCTGTTGGCTAACAGAATTTTGGAGTAATTTTAATTAAAACATTACACGAGGTTCCTCTTCTGCAGCCTAACAAGTCGCGTAATTTGTTGACTCGTTTTACCCCATTTACCATTTTAAACCACCCTTAAAATACCAGTCGTTTCGGCTTGATCCAATTTAGTATTTCGGCGGGCTCCGGCGCATTTGCGTAAACAGCTCGCTATGAGGTTTACTCTGAATAATGACTCGGTTAGGTAATTTAAATAATTGCGATGTTTATGATTAACATTTCAAATTAGACTGCGGCTGGAAAGATAGCTTAAAAACTGGCAGCCTTAATTGTGATCCAAATGGATACCGAGACGCGATTAGCGGCATGTTCATAAAATTAAGTTTGACTACAATTTAACTTAATGAGGTAGTTGTTAAGGTATAAGATATTTGATTGGTTGTCGCTAAGGGATTTAGTTAAATCCAGGGCACTTAATTAATAATTAATTGAGTATTTCCACCACAACAAAGAAATAGGTTTAAGTAAATAAAGATGAGTCATCGGCTTGGTGTTATAAATTTAGTTTTGCGTAATCACAAATAATGGTTGTCCCATAATTCACGGAAGATTTGAATTTTGCGCCATTTGTACAGTAAAGTGTTGCTGAGAAAAAAAAGACAGCGAGACAGCTTCAGGGTTACTGAAAATGGAGCGCTATACGAAAGAACAGCGCGATTTCATTTTTGGCCAATATTTTAAAAAGAATGGAGGTTTGGCAGCGACAATTTCCCTACAAAATATGGTCGAAACAGTAATTTAATTTCATCAACTGTGAACTGAAATATTCAGGGAGACTGGATCTACTAGTGATCTTAAACACTGTGGCCGTCCTTTAAAAAGTCGTTCGACACAAGACATAGAAGCAGTTGCTGAGAATCCAGGAACATCAATTCAGCACGGTTGTCAAGAATTGAACATTTCGGCGTTTCTCACGAAAACTTGCATCTTCATGCTTAAAAAGTTCAATTGACTCAAGAACTGGAGCCGATCTAAGAGAGTTCGTTGAATAGATTATGGAACAACAAGTGGATGCTGATTTTTCGAGCAAAATCATCTTTAGCGATAAGGCTTCTTTTCATCTTATTGGCTTCGTTAATCGACAAAATTGTCGCACTTGGCATTCAGAAAATCCACCAGATTTTGAGCTAGAGGCATCATCGGACAATTCTTTTTTTGAAAATGCGGTTGGTCAGGCAATTACAGTTACGGACAGTTTCACAATCGTTGATTATCTTTTTGGTAAAATAACATTGACCCAAGAGTTAACTTATGGTTAAACAATTCAACTGTCTCATAATAGCCATTACGTCTTCAAGTAAGCCAACCTGGGGTTAAGCTGATTTTTTAACTGTTGTTACGAATTTATTACAATAGACAAGTGACAAAATTTAGAAGAAGGGGAAGAAATAACATGTAGTCACATATTTTGTGATAGTTACTTGTTTATGTGAGAAAGTAAATAAGTAACCACTGTCACGTATCAAAAGACTGTCACCATACTGGTCCATTTCATGACTTGAACCTGTCCATCTTACGAATTTTAAGATTAGGATCACTAACTGTTTGCCCATTTAAGGAAAATAACACCGGCCAAAAAAAAAAGTTATATGAACTTTACATGTGGCATATGATTTCCCGTGTATTCTTGTCTCCTGAGCACGAATCTATAGTCTGTTTTGCTCCATCACCCTTCAGTTTTCCGTAAATCGCTGAATACGTTCGGAAAAACGCTAAAAATCTTCAGTAAAATGGAGAAATGTAGGAAGAGACGAGATCTTGACATGCGACACATGTTTTTCGACGTAATTTTCCATACTGGATCCGAATTCGTTGTCATAACTACTCCATAACCCTCCAGTCTTCAAAAAATCGCTGAAGATCTTCAGAAAAAAGACGAATTTTGAAAAGGGACGAGATCTTGACATGCGGCATATGTTTTCGGACGTATTGTTATCCTCTGAATCCGAATCCAATGTCAGATTTGCTACATCACCGTCTAGTCTTCAAAAAAGATCTAAAAAATAGCAAATTTGTAGAAGTAACGAGATCTTCATATATGACTCATGGTTTTCGATGTATTTTCGTCTTCTGTTAATTAAATAATTGTTCTCCAA
>NW_019420678.1:0-6019 GCF_000390285.2 Anoplophora glabripennis
CAATTTCCCCGACCAACTTAAGGATGTCAGCAAGAAATTGATGTTCTACTACAAAAGATAAGTCGTATATGAATACTAAAAGCAACAATGGCCCAGTATTTGATCCCTGTGGAACTCCAAACATGACTAAAAAGTAAACAGACTTATGATCCATATAATTAACATACTGCCTGTCTTGCAAATATAACAAAGGAATAATTTTCACTAAAACCAAAGTTATTAAGTGTATTAATTAAAATGTTCGGGTTAGAAGCCTTTGAGAAGTCGGTGTATACTACATCAGCTTGTCTAAGTTCATCGATTGCACTAGACACGAACTGGGTAAAGCAAACAAGATTTTAAGCGGTAGATCTCATCTCCATGAACCCTCGTTGATGTCGAGATATGTTCACTAATGGATACATTCCATAAAAGACAATTCAAAGAGCTTAGCAAAGTTATACATACACAAATACGTTTCTACTGTCTTCTATTAAGGAGCTCATTGAGAGATCACAAGCTTCATTTTTTATTTTGATAATTTTTTTTAGAAAATAAGTTTAGAATTTGTTTTAATTAGCGTAATATTTTTACAGTAGAATAAAAAAAGAAATTCATTATTTGTAGAACAAAATATTTTCCTCTGTAATCAGAGATAATGTCATTAATAAAAACTTTAAACATTGAAGGGCCAAGAACAGAACCCTGTGGAACTCCTAGAGTCTGGGCGAGGTCATTATGTGTCGTATTCATCATAATTCATTTTATCTGGAAAAACTTTCGATAAGTTCGGAAATAGTGAAGCACATTGGTCGCCTTGTACGAAATCATTAATCCCTTGTCATTAGCAGAACCTACTCACTCGAAGTACTTATTGGTTACTCTGTTTCGTTTTTGTGTTGCATATTGCGCATAAAACAATATCCGAACACGCTAACCTCGCATAACGTTCGTGGGAGATCTCGAGATAAGCAGAAGGAGTCGTGCATGCGATTTTTCATAAATCATGACACGGAGATCGTCAGGAAAACGTACATGGCGATTTCTGTTATTGCCACGTAAATTGCTTTTCGTACGAGGTCTAACTTGTAATTATCTTTGGGAGGTCACAAAAATTTAAAGTTGATAGACACCCACTGAAATATTAACTCCTGTTCTGAAATCCGAATCATAGGATACAAATTTTGCCAGATCTTACGTAGATCTCTACAATATTATACTGTGCTGTACTAAAATCATACTAAAACTGAAATCATTACATTGTTTGGCATACTTATTGCAACAACATCGTTTTCTCCTAACAAACAGTGGGCTCTAACCATATCAACTCTATCTTGATTCATATACATGCTTAAAAACTTGAAAACGAAATACAAGAATACAATGTACCGTTAGTAAGCTCCTTTACCACATCATCCCATTATATCATACCATGTGTGAAGTCAACTGGTAGCAGCTGCTTTTCAATGGTGATAATACGGTATTTTAACAGTACACGGGATGTTTAACCTCCGTTGCCTTTCGTAACTGTTCGGAACAGGATCGCATTCTGCTTAAATTTAAACTATTTATGGTTTAATTTTGTTGCTGTTTTATTTATTTTCGATCAATTTAATTATGTCTAGCACCGATTAGCTACTGAAATGGCTGAATAAAAACAGTCGAAACAAACTGCTTCATATCAATTAGGTTAGTAAGTATTTTTATAAAAATTTTTGTGTTTTTTAACAGCAGAATATTTTTAATGTTCGGCGCTTCGTCCACAGTGATATCAAAAAATGTGGTGACTTTAAAATAACACTTCGTTAAAAACCATACAACAAATTATTTTCCATTGTATAGTCTTTCCGATCTCAATTGAAGAACCAAGAGGTTGGCAGTATGTACTAGGTTCGGTCGCTGACGCAGCAACTCGGCATTGAAATATTTGAAAAACTTGTTCCCATATTTATTTAGCCATACCCATATACAGGCCTGGTTGAACTAAACGTGGAGGTGATAGAAATGTACACGCTCAGTTGAAGAATGCGAGCGCGGGCAAAGGAAAACGATCACAGTTGCATTGGGCTACTGGGCAATAAATCACAGCAGATGACAAATGGTTGATAAATTGCCCAGCAGTGCAGTGCAGCAATGCGGAATTTGGTGCGATTAACATTGTATTTTATTTTATTCTATGCACGCAGCCATGTCAATATTCCTTATTAATCGAACTCTTGATAATTTTTTTTCTCGGAATATAAAGTTTTTTTGTTTATTTTAATGTATCCTAACGTCTCGTCTGTTAAAATTAAGGCAGTCAAACTTTTAACACCCTGTAGATTATGAAACAAAACTGTATACCTAATTTATGTTTTTCTTTATCTGTAGAAAATAAAGTATGTAACTACCGTCCTTTATTGTGGTTATTTATTTACTGTCGTAATAGTACTCCACATCAAATTGGTCTTATAAAACTAGAAGCTTTTTTATGTTGTTAAGAGGACCCTCACTTACTTATTTCTATAATTCATGAAGTAGGTATATTATTACGTTTCATATTCATGTATTAGATATGGCTCGAGTAAATAACGTGAGACGACGTTGTTAAAGAAATTTCGTGTTCTGTAACTGAAAAGGACAAGGACAATGGTCGATTATTTATGGAACATTTAAACTTTATTATTAATTTAATAATAATAAAGTTATTTGTAGGTCCAGATAATTAAAGAGCAGGGTTATTAACATTGTTTACAATGGATTGTAAAAACTGCTACTGTTTTTTCTCCCTTTAAATTAATCTTTTCTTTGTCTGTAATTCTTTAGAAGATATCCTTATTGATCGTTTTCAGTATTAACATGAGCTTGTGAACATACAGGGTGGGCCATTCGTGTGAGAAAGGAAAATAACTCCCTTGTTACTTTTCGAATTTTGGAAAAAACATGACCTGCGAATTGTGTTGTGTTGTATTAACTTTCAGCTACTAACATTTGGAACACAATAATTAGACAGAGTGATAGGCAAATGTTAGACCAAGGCTCCTATATTAGCTAATTTGGAATGATAAATTATGAACTAACAAGTTGACCCAATGTGACAGTTTTTTCCAAAGCCATTTCCTCCGACCGAAAATAATAAAAATTAGGTTTTTCCAGAAATGTTGCTTTATCTAACAACAAAAACTAACAACTTTAGGTGTAGAACATACTTAATAAAAGTTGAAGTGGACTGATATGTGAATAAAATAGAACAACAAAATACATTTGTAAAATTTTAGAAAATCAAGTTTGAACTTTCTTAAAATGATCGTATAATAAAAAATGCCCTGTTTAAAATATCGATATTAGCTAATATAGGAGTTTTTGCCTAACATTTACCTATAACTCCGTCAAATATTTTCGCTCCAAGTGTTAGTAGTTGAAAGTGAATACAACTTCTNGCCCAGCAGTGCAGTGCAGCAATGCGGAATTTGGTGCGATTAACATTGTATTTTATTTTATTCTATGCACGCAGCCATGTCAATATTCCTTATTAATCGAACTCTTGATAATTTTTTTTCTCGGAATATAAAGTTTTTTTTGTTTATTTTAATGTATCCTAACGTCTCGTCTGTTAAAATTAAGGCAGTCAAACTTTTAACACCCTGTAGATTATGAAACAAAACTGTATACCTAATTTATGTTTTTCTTTATCTGTAGAAAATAAAGTATGTAACTACCGTCCTTTATTGTGGTTATTTATTTACTGTCGTAATAGTACTCCACATCAAATTGGTCTTATAAAACTAGAAGCTTTTTTATGTTGTTAAGAGGACCCTCACTTACTTATTTCTATAATTCATGAAGTAGGTATATTATTACGTTTCATATTCATGCATTAGACATGGCTCGAGTAAATAACGTGAGACGACGTTGTTAAAGAAATTTCGTGTTCTGTAACTGAAAAGGACAAGGACAATGGTCGATTATTTATGGAACATTTAAACTTTATTATTAATTTAATAATAATAAAGTTATTTGTAGGTCCAGATAATTAAAGAGCAGGGTTATTAACATTGTTTACAATGGATTGTAAAAACTGCTACTGTTTTTTCTCCCTTTAAATTAATCTTTTCTTTGTCTGTAATTCTTTAGAAGATATCCTTATTGATCGTTTTCAGTATTAACATGAGCTTGTGAACATACAGGGTGGGCCATTAGTGTGAGAAAGTAAAATAACTCCCTTGTTACTCATAATACAGAAAAAAAGTTTATATAAAGGTTATACGGAATCAAGAAACCTAAACTACAAAATTAATTTGAAACATACAGGGCTATGAGTAAAAACGGGACACGCTAAATATTACATTTTTTAAATGGAACACCCTGTATATTTTTAAACGTATGGATTTCCAAGAAAATTATATATATAAAACAATATAAACACTTTATCATTTTAGTGCGGGGTTGCCAAGTTATGTAGAAAATTCTTCGAATTTTGGAAAAAACATGACCTCGAAGAAGTTGTATTAACTTTCAGCTACTAACATTTGGAACAAAAANCAATAAAATTTTGCTCAGTTAATTCAGTTTTTGCTCTTGCATTTTCGTAATTTTTAACTGATGGGTAGATTCGAGTGAGATAGTAAATTTTCATTTTAAACAGTACCTCTTCGTCGAGGATAAACTGAGCTGCATACAGGCTAAATGTTAGACAAAGAATGCATGCTCTATATATTTAAACTTTACTATAAACTCGACATTCATTTTAAACCTCTGCGCTTATAGGATACAAGCATTGCACACATGTGGGAATAGTGAATTCCGTAGAGGTCTCCAGATATTGTACGCTGCGCTATCCTAATCAGGATTTCTATTTAGTTTGCTACGGAGACGCTAGTTGCACAGATGTGGTTGACTGCATATCATTAAGACTTTGTTCCGCACTGTTGACGAGATCGAAATAAAGTCAGTTTATTAATGTTTGCTGAAACTTTAGTGGTCGATTTGAGAAAAAAAAATATTGGGGCTTATGGAAAATTACTATCCCTGGACTATATAGTCCAACCAAATAATACTTGGAGAAAAAAAAAATTGTTACCTGGACTACTGTAAGTGGAAATGGTAAAAGGGCTTATAATGAACCTAAAAAAAATAAATGCGTGAGCAGGACCGGCGGAGGGTTGATTTGGGGAGTTGAAAAGTAATGAAAAATTGGATCATTGGGATTTCTGGCGAAAATTGATGTCAAACAAAAAAATTTTCAATACAAAAGTTGTAGATCATGTAAAAATCTACAACTTTTGTAAAGCTCACTTTTTAACATAACCTCAAAATTTCCGCGAAAAATGCGAAAAACAGTTTTTTTTCTGATTTTTTGGTTTTTATTTCTCATTTCCGAAAAAATAATTTAATTTTAACGAAACTAGGTGAAAGTATACCTTTCTGTCTAAAATAACCACAAATTTTTTCAGATATTAATTTTTTTCGGCCTGAAACTTTTTTTTTCAAAGAAAAATTCTACTTCTGCCTGTAATAATTTTTTCGTTTTGACATATACTTTTTGGTGAAATAAAAAAATCTGTAATCACAGTTCAAAAACATGCTCAAAAATGCAAAAAAATATAAAATTACTAGCAACAATGAATTTTTCAGTTATTGTTGATAATTTGTTTAAATTAAAAAACATTTAAAATCTGATTACACCATTCAATTCTACGGAAAAAAATAAAAAAAACTGCAAAATCTACTGTTGACGCGAAATCCGAAAACCCGAAATTTTGCAAAATCGTTTTATTTTTTTTTCTGGCTTTATTCGAAAACGAGTTTTAAATAAATTGCATATTTACATTGCCACTTTTTTTCTTTCTATCTAATGGCGTCAACATTTTTGCAATCCGACGTTTCGTCTTCGAGGGGCCATCATCAGATTAATATTTTTAAATATGTCGCTGCTATTTTTATGACAAAATCTAATCATTTTTAATTCTGAATGATAGTACTATTGTAATCCAACAATTTTTTTTAATCAATAATTTAAAAAGTTGTACCTAATAAAAAAATAATACGAATTTATGAAATA
>NW_019420679.1:0-6016 GCF_000390285.2 Anoplophora glabripennis
AATGAATTCTCACACATTTAAATTTATAATCCCTCCTAATATTAATCCTATATAAGCAACAGAAAAATAAGCAATTAAAGACTTAATATCTCTTTATCGTAAGAATATTAAAGATACAAAAAATCCCCCAACTTAACCAACCAACTTAATAATAAAACTTAAATTAAATTTTATCCCTAAATATAAATTTATTAATCGCATTAAATCATACCCAACTAATTTTAATATAATTCCAGCTAAAATTATAGACCCAGAAACTGGAACTTCTACATGAGCCTTAGGTTATCATAAATGAATAAAAAATATAAGTATTTGCGAAAAATACAAAATTTATACATATTATATAAAAATATTATTTAAATCATTTTTCATAAAATAATAATCTAACCCAAAATAATTCTCATAATAATAAAAAATTGAAACTATTATAGGTAATGAAACCAATAAAGTATAAAATAATAAATATACACCAGCCTCAATTCGTTCTGGTTGATACCCTCACCCAATAATTAAAATTAATGTGGGAATTAAACTAATCTCAAAAAACAAATAAAATAAAAATAAATTTATAGAAGAAAAAGCTAAATATAAAGATAATATTAAATTTACTATAATAAATAAAAAAAGATTACTATAATTTTTTAATTTTAAAATTTTTTCCCTTGCTAAAATTATTAATCTGCAAATTCAAAAACTTAATAAAATTAAAGAATAAGATAATATGTCCCTTCCTAATATATAAGAAATATTTACTCATAAATAAGTTATTGAAATATTAATTAAAAATATAAATGTAAAAATATAAAAAATATACTGCACTAATCAAAAATTAGAAATAAAACATAAAGGAATTAATATCAATAAACCAAAAAAAAAACTTATCATAATGAAGAAAAAGTTATAATATAATCATTACCATGAGTACGAATTATTAAAACTAAAACTGATAATCCTAAGACCCCTTCACATACTCTTATAGTTAAAAAAATTATAGAAAAAAAAAATTCATATCTTANAGTGTTGTTTTTTCGCACCTTTTCTCTCAGTTCTTAAAACTAAATACTTACTTCTATTTTTCTTACATAAAGACTTTCCTTGTAAATTCTTTACAAATATTTGTATGGGTTTGACTTTACTAAATGTTGGTTGGTCAGTACGCAGAGCGGATCAGAATAACACTTACATTACGTACATGTCCATATATTGTCCAAATATTTGTAGATGCATTCCCATGGCTGTAAAAATATATATTATCCAAATAGATAATCACATTTTATCTACAGAATTCCATGATTCATCTAGATAAAATCATTTAGATAATGTTTAATGGAAAATAACGCTTTATTTTTTCTTTAAAAAGGTTCATTGGTTACATAAGTTTTTATATCTAACAAAAGAAATGTACTCACATACCATACTAGTATTCTAGTATTGTACATTCCTGGAACTAATACCACACATTAATATACAAACATATTCACTAATCAAAATAAATTGTTGTGGTTGTTCCATTAACTAACTTATAGTGCTTCCCTTCCAGAACAGCCCGCCGATAATTCGAATAAATTCCATCTTCAACTACCAAATTAATCCCTACACAGCAAACTCCGCAATTGCGGGAACAGGGAAGTTGGTAACAAACGCTCCAAAAACAACAAATATCCTACCTAAACCGACTTAATATCGCCGTGAAGCAAAATTACGGAATACAACCCACATTGTTACAAAGTTGCAGCGAAATTTAAAACAGACACGTTTTGCATAACCGCAGAGAACGGATCCGAGAGAATTCTGATCAGTAAAATATACTGCTTGGAATAATATACACATAGCGCAGAGTTTCTGATTGAATTAATTTTACTATAAGGTTTATTACTTTTTGGAGTGCTGGTAGAATTTTTATGGAAAATCCCGAGGACGTGATAGTTTAGGAGAGACTTTTATTAAGAGGCTACATGTTCGCGGTATGTACATCTAAAATGTAATTTAAAAGTAGTATGCAATAGTTTTCAAAAAGGGTGCTTTCATTTTTACAAGAGTATTCTTGTGGTGGAATAAATATGGTATATTTAATATAATCACTGGTTTATGTCAGGTGTCAAATGCCCGAGCACAATTGTGAACATTTTAATTTCTGGAGGTACATCAAAGTATGTTTCAAATAGGATGTCTAATAATTAAGATCTCTAGTATTCTTACTTTATTTGGAAGATATTTTAATTCAAATAAATTCAAGAAATTTTCCTAAAAATCCTATCCAATGAAGTGAAATAATGAATAACTGGTAATTAATAATTAATTATATTAAATACAAATTAAAAATGATAAGTATTACATATTTTTTAGAAGCATCTTGCATTGTTTTGACTCTAATATAACCCTTGACAAAACGTATGTAACGTTACTAATTGTAAATAAAACTAATTTATGTTTTAAAATAATTATTTTCATATAAATAGCGACAAAATTAAACCGTGAACAGTTTAAATTTAAGCAGAATCCCATCATGTTTCGAACATTTCCGAAGAGCAACGTAGGTTAGTAACCGATACTCATTGTACATTGTATTTTAGTTTTCGACTTCATCGGTTTAAGAGAGGTTGTTCGTAAAGTTATTTATTTCAGTGATTAATGACGGTACCTATAGTGTATTTTTGTGTTCTAATTTTTTCAAGTTTCTGTATGATATTGTGAATAAGCACGAATCAAGAAAGATATGGTTAGAACCTAATTTTTGTCAGCGGCAGAGAAAACAATATCAGATAGATTGTCCTAACTTATAAATACTGAATAAGAAAATATTTGTAGATTGGTTCAACATTACAAGATTACAATAGCTTTGAACGCCAATACGCTAATGTTGGACGTGAATAAGCTTAGAGTCTGAGAAAATTATTTTAAACGCCATGGAAAAAGATCCTGACACCAGTACTAGAAAATTAGCTACAAAATTTCAAGTATGTCATATGCTGTAAAAGTAAGGTGCGTAAACAGGTTGTTTACTTATTTTTGCGTGTTTCATTTATCATTATTGATTTCTGCTTTTCTGTTAGATTACTTGCTAACTACAATTTCACAGTTTATCTTATTTACAAGAATTAAATTTATTAAATTTTCGTCTGTGTGGGATGATATGGTTACTGGCGAACACCCACTCACTAAAAGTAACGCGCCAAAGAACAATACCTCATGGCGAATGGTTTGAAAATTTGCTTTTTATTAATATTTCCTTTAAATTATAAGATTTGACAACAATGCACAGCCCAGTTCCCAATTGTGTATGCCCTGCGACTAACGCGCGCCGCTGTTGAAGGTCACACTAGCTTGTCCAGCGGCGGGGCATGCACTAAACTGTTGATAGGTACTTGTTTCTAAGGGTCAAAGGTAGCATCCGTATAAATATGATCCCCATTCAATATTACACACTATACAGGGTGATTCACAACTTAACCTAAAAAATTTGAGAATATATGCGGCATGAGAAATGGAATCAATATCGTAAAAAAAATTTTTGTAAAATCCTTATAGTTTCCGAGAAGAAAATATTGAAGTTATAGTACATTCAACCACTACATAGCTGGACAACTGTAGTCTCTAGCGTCGTTCGCAACACACGTGGAGAGCCACGTGGCTTCAACGACGCCTGAATACTGAAATCCGATTTTGCAATCGTCGTTGCGATAGTGTTTACCTGTTACCTCTGGTGTTTACAATAGTTTTTTAGTAGTTAGTATCAAAAATGGTTTGCGTGTGTAGCAACTCGGAGTTGATGGATATCGTTTTAACTCTTTCAGGCACAGAAATTATATTAATTTTTTTACTCAAGCGTCACAAAAAATTAAACTATAGCTTTTGTGAATTATAATGATTTTATTGTAAAGAATACTTAAAACTAAATACATTACAGCTGATTTTGTGACCGTGTGTTAGCTCACAGACTCCTGGGGGGGGGGTACAGGGTCTGTACCACTATGGCTGAAGGGAAATGATTGTTAAATAATTTTTAAATGTAAGTACTTAAAAAATTCTTACTCTAATATGATAATCTTGATAAAGATTTGTTTGGAACACTATATTGTTAATTATATCAGCTTCAAATAGTAACCTGAATAACTTATATGGAGATGGAGCCTGAATTTCCTGAACAACTCGCGTTACTCCTGAATATTGATCAAAACCAGGTGGTTCCATTATATTTTTGGTCTGGCCCCAAATAGGATCCGCATCATACTGCAACTGTTTCTGTATATCCCTAATTTTATTCAGAGGTACATTCCATTCAGAATCATCAGATTCTGAATCTTCTACAGAAGCATAAACAATATCATCTTNGTACAACGGACCCAAATGTGTTTACACATTGATGGATAAAATATTGAACAATTGTTGTAACATCGGGTATGTCAAATGATTTTATTATTTAAAAACACATATTAATTTTATTAATTAATAATAACAATAAAGGCAAAAAACAGTTGAATTTGCCGATATAAAATATGTGCTATAAAATTCTATTTATTTCTTTCCTTGGGTTTTTTGTCCGTTTTTATCACACCGCCATGTCGGTCGCATTGTGCGAGGTCAGATTTTACAGTGGACCAGTTTCCAGTGCTGTGCAGAATTGTATTTTTAAATGATTTTCGAACTGCCCTTTTTGATTTTTTCTTTAGAAAATTCTATTTGTAAGGGTACCCTGTACATCCAGAATTTTTTTTTGGATAAGTTCTGAATCACCCTGTATATCTTAAAAATAACTTTTAAAACAATACTAACTTCTCCACTTAGTATGATACTTACTCATTACTTTACATTACGTTCGGAAAATTGCTTTTCCTCTAACGTTCAGATTCTGAACTGAATGCCTTCAAGTACAGTTCAATTTAAAATGTATAACCCGCACACTCGAAAGGCAGCTGTCTCTTCCACACAGTTACGAGATGAATATGTTTAATAGCAGTACTCTCCATGTCTCTTCATCAAAGGTAGACTGAGAATGTCGCGAGCGCATTCTAAATTACATCTGGAATGAAGTTGAGGGCTGGCGCTATAAGGATAATTATTGCACGAGAAAAGCCCGAAGCGTTGTCTTCACATCCAGATGAATAAACGAACTGTTTATTGTCTGGAGTGAAGGGAATTCAAATTACGTGGATATGTATGGAGTTTGGAATGGAGAGACCAACTCTAGAAATATTCCAGGGTCTCAGTTGAATGGCAATTTTTTTTAATGAAATTCTGACAGAGGTTCTTTGTTTTCTAGCAGAAGAATGAAGGTGCAAAATAATATACTGAACGTCAAAAATAAAATATTGGACCCAAATGGAATAGTAAAAGCAGAATGAATAATTGACAAATATCTATGGGCAGTTGGACACAAAGTAATAAAATATGAAAAACTAAATATACTCGTACATTTTTAAAGAACCGAATATTAGAGTAAAATGGTACTCCATTTATACCAAATGATTTTCAGTAATTACAGTTCTTCATCGCAAGCAATATCCCACTCCACCCATAACACTTTTCTGTTAATTTCACATGCAAATATCTATTATTCACTTATATACAGGGTGTTAATTAAGTATATACAATAAATTCAACAGACGATTATTTGGACAACAAGGCCATATAAACATTGGTCCGCAGATGCTTTGTTCAAGATAGAGGGTCTTAAACTTTTGTAAAAAAATTGCTATTTCGTAAATATTTTAAATACCCTGTACCCAATTTTGTTGTAATTTGGCAGTGTTACTTGTAGTGTTAAGGGGCTAATTTAACCCTAACTTGTTTTTGTTTAGTCCAGTGGCGTCCCGAACGGTACCTTGACGAATATTTTTGACAAAAAATTTACGCCACCGACTTTTTTGTAATTTTTATATATTTTTAGGATTAAGCAACTAAAAATACAACTTTTTTGTCTGTTGAATGTTTTTCGTATCTTGATTAATTTTCGAAGAAAAATAATAAAATCCACTTAATTGCATATCCCTGGATCACACAGAAACATTATTAAAAA
>NW_019420680.1:0-2785 GCF_000390285.2 Anoplophora glabripennis
ATCCTGGAAATGAGGAGTACTTGAACATAAATAACTTGCCCGGTTCTCAGCTCTTGGCACCAGCAGAAGTTGTGACCAGAGGTACAGATGTTGATTAAGATGTATATAAAATTTAAGTTTGTACCGTACGGCGATTAGAGGGAAAACATTATATTTTCCAATTATTATATATTGTCTTGATGTTGCTGAACAAAATTCCTGGCAGTTACATAGACTCCAAGGAGGCAAAATTGATCATTTAAATTTTCGGAGGACAATAGTTGAGACTTTACCAGAAAAATACCAAAACAGTGGAAGAAAGCCAGAAAAGCCTAACTCGTTGGAACATTTAGAGTCACGATTGGATAACAAAGACCACTATATTGTCTTTCAATCAAAACAAACGCGTTGTAGAGTTTATCATAAAAAAAGTCCAGCGAAAATGCATGAAATATGATGTAGCCTTACATGCAGATTGTTTTGTAGTATACCATAATAATTAGAATACAAATGTAGATTTTTTTAATTTTGTAGTTTGTTATATGCTATTTTAAAATGTTTGTGTTAAATAATAAAATAAATATTTTTTAGTGGTTTGTATGCCTACTGTCCTTTTAAAAGGACGAAACTTTTTAAGAAAACCAAAGTGCAAAAATTCTTTTAAAGATTTTTTATGTAATATAGAACCTAAAATTAAACATTATTTAGTTTATATTTTAAATTTTCGAAAAAAAATTTAGGCATTTCTGTGTTAATATCACAGGCCTCTTCGAATACTGTACGAGTATGCATTGGAAAATACCAGCAATGTTACGAATCTATCAGATGATTATTCTATACGATTTCTTGGAATCAAAAGTGACATTTTCTATTATTATTGTCTAGTAACTAATAATTTTAACACAATTTTTAAATAAAGTTTTTCAAATTCGTCTGTCTCAACTGTACAAATCATGATTTTTCACAAATTCAATAGCCAAGAAAGCTGATTTATTTTTAAAAGTTTGCAATTGGATTTAAACAAAAGCTACAAAATGTGGTTATGGTTTCGTAATCCGTAATCAGGTTGTTCCATAAGAACGTTTTCATTTGGTGTCACAATGTTTCAACAATAACATTTAGATTGGGCTAGACTTTAATGTCGTTGTTTCCAAACTTTTTTTTAATTTTGAAAAATGAAACTTCTCTTGTCAAATTATTCTTATACTGTGGGCAGTAAGTTACTTTCCAAGATACCTACTTCCTTTGCCGACATGCTGTCTCAGATCATCACTCTTACGTGGGAATTTTACTGTACGTGTTAAGCACTCCTTGTGGAAGGCTTCCTTTGCTGTTCATTTCATGCGTTTACGAATATCCCTAGCAGACACGTTACTCTTCACTTGTCGATTTAGTCCAAGCTAAACGCTTCTTCTTCTTCTGGAGTTCCATCAGCAAGGTTTTCCTTTTACCTTGATAAAGACACGTCGACGTAGACGTTAATAATAATTGCCCCTAAGAGTACTTGTATCCACCGTCAACAACATTCCCTCGATACGTTATTGTTTGTTTCTTAGTACTATACCGCAGTAATTTTAATTTAACAAGAGGTATTTGTGAATTTTTGGCGTTCGACCAGAACTCTCTCACGAGAACGTTTACGCTATCAATTGACACACTTTTTAGGGGTTGCTAAGCCTCGTGTCATAGTTTTGTAGAATATTGTTGTGAAAAGTTCAGAAAAATTAAAGGCGTATGAATTATAACAATGTATATTTTTTATTTTTAACACCTTCTTGGTTTTTCAACAAGTACTGTGTCCGAACATTTAGTTGTTAGCAAATTAAACATAATAGACTTTACTCTAAGATTGTGTAACATTATTATCTGCTATTGCGAAAATTGTCGCTGCTCCGAACATTTAGTTGTTACGGCTCAAAGTTACTTATCTTATGATTATTCATTTCAGAAATTTATTTAGTTCAGAAATGGTGCATAGACGTTTTCTTAATGCAGTGGAAGCAGTTTGTTTCACTTTTGTAAAAACTTTCTCGATCATCTATCACCGACTCCAAGCAACTGGAACTTCTATAAAATGTATTGATGAGACTGGCAGATCTAAAAGAGTTGGAACACCTCAATAGGAAGATGCAGTATTCATTGAAGTATGGTACCCCAAAAATGCTTTCTATAGTGTAAGCCGTCAAACAATATTAAATATTTTAAAATATCAGTTTTATCCACATTATATTCAGATAGTGCAAGTATTGCCAAATGATTTTCTTCCAATTTCTGCCAATGGGTAGAAATCGTATTCTTTTGACTGTATAAAAACTCCATATAAAATTTTTACAATGACCATCAGTGGGCATATTAAACTCCTCACGGAACAAGAGAAGTTAATTACGAACATAAGTTCTCATTAAACGTTTGAACGAGTGCTATTATAGATTAATAGATTACCTTATTTGACCATTCTCTATTTAGTCCAGTTGGTAGAGATTCGGCCTGTGTCAAACCTTGATAACCCGGAAATAAATACACACACCTACATTAAATGATGAGTACAATAACGGGCTAATTTGCTGACAAAGTATTTTATCAGGAAAAAAAGTTATTAACAATTTAATCGTGAAAAAAATTTTTTTTAGTAGTTTTCTTCAAATAACTCAGCGGGATGACTTTGTACGAAAAAATGCTCAGGACATGATTTTGTTCGTAATAAAAATAGCTACAAAATGGCGGTGGTCCGATTACAAAATCTGTAATAACAAAGCCGTGAGATTGAAAAAACGGTATAAAACGTCAATTTTTTAAAGTTGCTGTA
>NW_019420680.1:2840-5994 GCF_000390285.2 Anoplophora glabripennis
AATGTCAATTATAAACAAAAAGTGATAAAACTTTCGAAAACTATAGTTCAATATATATACAATAATGACGCTAAAGCCGAAAATCAGGAGAGCAAAACTTTTTGTTCTATAAGGTGTTATACATTCATCGGCATTTGAAACTCGAAACTTTGCCAAATTTGTTCGAAACTTTGCTGACACTTGAAATTTGGTACACACATAGTGTAAATATGCAGAAACCAATTTGCAAAATTCAAGTATCTTCTTATTTGCAGTTTTGGTAAGGTTTTAAACGTCACCCTAGTTTTGTACGTCACCGTTTTTTTAATTTTTGGACGTATATTTATGTATATTTATAAAATATTCTACGGTAGATTAGTCAGCATAATTACCTACAATTTAAAAACAAAAATATTTTCATCGTTTAGATCCTAAGCTACTTAACATTTTGCGCCTGTTAGCCATACTCGTACATTATTCAGCATATCAACATAAAACAAAAACGTACGTGTGGGGTAAACGGCTTTATTATTGTAAGTTTCATAATCGGACCACCGCCATTTTGTAGCTATTTTTATTACGAACAAAATCATGTCCCAAGCATTTTTTCGTACAAAGTCATCCCGCTGAATTATTTAAAGAAAACTACTAAAAAAAATTTTTTTTACGATTAAATTGTTAATAACTTTTTTTCCTGATAAAATACTTAGTCATCAAATTAGTCTGTTATTGTACTCATCCTTTAAAGTATTCCTGTGTAGTTATTTCCGAGTTATCAAGGAAATGAACAGTAACTTTTCGGCCTCCGCCGACTGGACTAATTCTATTAAGATTAGGTGGCAATACATGCCGTAAGTTTGCTGAAAATCAAGTGCCGGCCCTTCTCGACATTGTATCACTTAATCTGCGATACTGTTTATGGTTTATGCATGACGGAGCACCACCTCATTTCAATTTAGCAACTCGGGGATATGTGAATACAGGGTATGAAAGTAGATAGGTCGGCCGCGGCGCAGTGCAACCAATCAACCTTACCCCCACTAGGTCGCCGGACTTAAGGCCCCTAGATTACTTCCTTTTGAGACATTTAAAAGGTTTAGTATATGCAACGCTGATTGTCAATATGCAACATCTAAGAAATCGTATAATAAAATCATGTGCCCCACTATTTGTAGCACTGCCGGTACTGTTACGGGAACAATCTTCAACATTTAATGGATTTAAATTTGGTTTAAAACGTTTAAACGATGTAATTTCAAAAGTAGAAATTTTAAACACCCCTGAAGTTATAAACAAACAGTTATTGGAGACTAGAGTGTTCAACTTAGGTATTTTTCGTATTTATATCGCTAAAAGGTGACGATTTGATACTTTGAAATTATTCAAAATGATGGTTTATGTGGAATTTCAACGTAAACTTCTCCAATTAATATGTCACATTTAAAACAAAAATTAAGAAAAAAGTCCCCTAAGTTCATTTTTATATACAGTATGTCCACGGTTAGTGTGCAAAGGCGGAAAATATTTTTATCTTTCATTTTACCAGAAAAAGGCATTCTTGATTAAAATTTTTACTTCTCTTTAAAATGCGGTTGGCATCAAGAACTTTCATCTTGCATGTACAAGGTGATCATAAAATTGATAAATATAAAAATCGTTCAAGAATGTCGTCATTCTCAGTTGACCTTGAAACTAGCTATCATAACCTGAATTTAATATACCCGAAATAGTTCAACTACAAGTATTTAAAATTTTAATTTCACGACTTATTTGTTGTCATCATTTTTATAGTAAATTGTTTGAAAATGGTCGTTTCTAGTGGAATTTTTAAAGAATTTCTTTTCTTTTAATGAGGCTTTAAGAATTCACCTTGAAACTTTGAAAAACATCAGTGGCGTACAATTTTTTCTTCGAAAATGCATTATTACGTATCCTTACCTAAAAAAATTATTTGGTATGACCGAAATGCAGCTTTTTAGAAACTACTAAAAATAAATCTAAATAATAAAAATCTTTTTTTTTTTCAATTTAACACTAACTCGAAAAGGTCGCTTAGAACATATGTCCATACACAGTAAAAAAATGTCACTCAAATTTCACTCAATTTTAGTCAATAATGTATCAATTTCTGTCCACACCCGATTGAGTGAAATTTTCACTCTATTGAGTGAATATTGACTTCTGAGTATATAAAACTAATTTTGAGTTGACTTTTTCTCTAATATGATTTAAATTTAACTATTATTGGGTAATTTTTCACTCACAAGCAGACTTGATTTATATTCTCTTAAAATTTAATTTAAATATCATTGTATTAAAGTCATAAACTACTAAGCTGCCACAGTGGTTTCTACACCGATCTGTTTTAGAGACAATATTTTAGGTCTCTTTAAAGGAATTGGTGAATTGATCGGACTAATAGATTGCCATAACCTATATTGTACGTTACAATACGTTATCCGTTTATTTAAATAAATATTAATCGAGACTTAATATATTGTCTTTAATTTTTGTAATTAAATCACTGCATTTAAATACAACTTCAAAGCACACCATACCCCATACTGCCATCCACTACGCCATGGTCACGAGATAACCTAATGGGACGATGGGAACAGACAAGGACAATACATCTGGATATGAAAAAGAGTGGGATCACTCAGTAATAAGGACATGTACTCTGATTTAGGTACAAGTGCACAAAATACAAGTTTACGTGAAGAATTCATTTAAGGAGTCTATATGTGAGTGAAAGTACTCAGATTTAGTTAATATAATCACAAATGAGTAAAACGATCAAAATGCCCAATATTATCACTCAATGGATTTACTACGAACTTTTATTGCTTTTACTCACCGATTTTTTACAGTGTATAAACTTTGTTTCTTAAAATACATCGGGGCATACTTAAGGGCCACCCTGTAGATGTACGTTTTCTTAATTCAAGAAAAATGTTTTATTCCTTGTATGTATTTACAACTTTTGATTTTTTATATTTCTTGAATTTTTTTTCCAAAATTAAATAAACAACTTACTAACATTTTGTAGTGTCAATATTTATAACTTGAATAAAATGTGGGTCCATTATATTCGAAAATAGTGTATTTGATATCCGATATTATTTATTATTTTGATTTTTTATTTCCTTTTATAATGGAACATACAACTAATTAA
>NW_019420681.1:0-4193 GCF_000390285.2 Anoplophora glabripennis
TTTTAATATTTCAAAATTCAATTGTTATCTAGCAGTAGGTGACTTTTCGCTACCAATGAACCCAACGTGGTTTTATCAGCAGTAAAACTTCAGCACTCGCATGTAACAGTAATATATCTGAGGTAACCTTAACTCTTATTGCACTTATCGTGTAAGAATTATATAAAATAATTGATAAATAACTCAACGTAGCGAAAAATATTCGATTTTACTTACAGTGCTTAAATATTCATTAAAATTATATTACTTCTTGGTAATTATTTAAAATTTTACTGCGTTGTGAACTGGAAAAAATAAAAGATGGATGGCAGTCATGGCATTTCGATTCATAATGATGAATAAATCAAGTACAGCTAATGTGTACTTACGTAAAATAATAGAAACTGAATACGTACTAAATTAGAAATTCTTAGAAAATATTACAGAAGATATATTTAATTTTAAATTGTGTTTACTTAAAAAAGACAAGTTAAATTCATATTATATTCATGATAACTTTAGAAAGGACCATGCACACAGTAGTGGAAATCGGCAGCTCGTCAAATTGTCTGAAAATGAAATATATTATAGTTTGAGACCCAAAAATAAATATTTATCGAGATAAACGACATTGAAAGTTTGCGAGTCCCATCGCGCTTATACATAGTCTTTTTTTACGGAAAACCATATAGCTCTTCTCTCTATCTCCTTCTCTCCGAGAGAAACAAGGCGAAACAAAGAGAAGATTTTTGAAGGAATAAAAAAGCAGGCATAACGTAAAATGAAGATAGAACCCAAAGAAAGGCGGAAATACACATGCCCCTTGCTTGCAAGTAGCTTGTAGGAGATAGCTCCTGGTATGTGTATTTATTAAAAGGCATGCCTGTAGAAGGCGCGCAAGTAAATTGCACATCATTTGATTTTTTGGCATGCAATGTGAGGCGGGGGGGTTCGGGGGAGTTCAAGCGGCATGTCGGAACGTGTCTACTTGCCTTGTCTACCTACTGACATGCCAATAAGCCATATACTAACGAGGCATTCCATTTTACCTGCAAATGTATCAGCAGTGTGCCATCCGCCGGCATATGCCATTTCTTAGCATGCAAGTTACTTACCTATTTTACTGGTATGTGTATTTCCGCCTTTAAGGAGCTGGTGGAAAGTAAAAAATGGGCGTAAAGAAAAAGTGGACATAAGGTAAAAACAACTGTAGATGAATGTTAATCGTTAATAAGATAATAACTATGCTAATATACATCAGCTATAAAAACTTGTTTTCCAAAGCTCATAAGACCTCAAATAAAGGACCGTATGATCAGCGAACTCCCCTTGTTTCTCTCAGAGAGAAAGAGATAGAGAGAGAAGAGAAAAAGACTACGTATAAGCGTGATGGGACTCACTCACTTTCAATGTCGCTTATCTCGATAAGTATTAATTTTTAGGGTATTCGGTCCGTGACAACTTTTGATCAGGACATCTCAAACTCTTCATTTTCAGAGAATTTGACGGGTTGATGATTTCTATTAACTATGTGCATGGTCCTTTTGTGAGTTCCCTATTATGTTTTTCTGAAAAGTTAATTCAAAGCTCTAGTTAATCTATAAATGTTTCCTTTATATAAATGTATGAAGCCTAATGGTTATGAACCGGAGAAATCTAAGATTCTAAAAGAACAATTGGAAATTATATCTGAACAGAGCTACCGAAAGAATATCTTACGCTAAGAAAATAAAAACTGGGTACAATGAATTTTAATTGCACCTTAGATGATTCTAATTATCGGTTGTTGAGGTTCACGTGCAAGGAAATCGTTCGTATGACGGTGACCGATACTTATGATAAAAAAATAAAGTTGATCGTTAGTGTCTCCAAAACAAATATTACTTGATGCTTTGTTGAAAATTCGCGACATTAACTAAGGCTAACATACACCAATCGTAGATAGGTGTCTATATTCTATATTTTATAAAAGAAGAAAGTTGTAGTAATGAATTTTTTGGGAAAAATCCAAGCAAGCGGCTGTGCAACCAGATGGAGGTGACAATATTATAAATTTAAAAAGCCAGGGGGCTGGAAATTTTCCACCACAGCCTATTTTCACAAAACCACTGCCACAAATGACATTTGACAAGAATATTGTTTTAATATTTCAAAATTCAATTGTTATCTAGCAGTAGGTGACTTTTCGCTACCAATGAACCCAACGTGGTTTTATCAGCAGTAAAACTTCAGCAGACTCATGTTTTTTAATAGTGTGATAATTTGCAAATTTGCAACACAGGTCCTTTCAGTTAAAATATGTTTGGATTAAGTCCATATTTATGTTCAATTTCATTAAGATTATGATGATACTTTCAAGATGTAAGAAACAACGTCTCGCAGCGTACCTATAAAAATCGTTCCACTTTTCCGTCTTGGTAAAGTCAAACATTTCGCCAATTAGTCGGGATGAATCGGAATTTATGAACAATATTTACAGCGCAAGTACCGAGACCAGTTAAGTCCAAAGTATTTTCATAAAATTTCCATTTAATTGCCACTCGTTTGCGTCTACAGATTTATATGGCCAGTGTACGATTTAAAAATGAATAAATTGTAACTATATTGTTTTCTAGACCACAGTTATGTTATGTAAATTCAGTAATTGTTTCACTTAAAGTATATTTAAAATATTTTCACAGATCAAAACTTCACAATTACTAGAGAATTCCTTTAACATATACTAACCAACCATACTTACAAATATGTAATTCATTTGACCAAATTGAAACTAAACATTAGAAAAATTTTTGCAACACAACTATCTAAAAATTGTTATAATGATGGAGACCAAACTTCAACAGCTAGAAAAATAAAAAAGTTGTATATACTATCAAGTAGTAATGTCCTCTCTTTCATGTAAGAGAAATACAAACAGTATTTCAAGTATGTACAGATGTAAGTAACCCAGACAAGTGTGAAAATTCCAATTAAAACATTAAGTCATTACCATCATTAGCAATTATAGTTGAAATAGCGGTACTTTAGCTAATTACTATATAATTTACTCACAGAATAGAAGCAAGGAAACATGGAGAATTCGATTATTTCAGTTAAATGATCTCTAAAGACTGCTTCGCAGCCGTTCAGGTCGAAGAAAATAAAACATATCTCGCTGAGACGTATAACTGGTTATAATTATACATTTCTGTAAAATATATTTTGTCGAGAGTAGTAATAAAAGGAAAAATTTTTTATTTGCGATAAATAACAATTTGGTTGCTTACTACCTATTTATTTATTTTTGTTCGGGAAGGTATATTGTATATTTCTAAATTATAGTTTCAATGGTAAATCTTTTCCATAAATATCCATCCGTTTGCCGTTTCAAAAATACTTTTAATTTTAGATACTTTCCAATATCCATGTTGTTGTAGACATTTAAACTAGCTCTGAGCTTCACATAATTATGCTGATCATAAAGAAGATTTCATACTTCTGTTTAATTTAGAAAAAAATACCAATAGTATATTTTCTGAAAAAGGCATAATGTTATTCTCTGCCCGGTAGTCATTAAATTTTTTATATGTTTGCTGATATATCTTTTCTGACAATAAATTACACTTTATTTGCCTTGTTGATTCAATAATTTCTGGCGGAGTTAACGTGATTTCTTCCATCTCATATAATAAATAGTTATTTTTATGGATTTAAGTAGAAACAATATGGCGATCACTGTGTACATAAGTTATTTACTTAATAACCACAGATGAACTGATGCAATTATTACTATTAATGAAACAAGTATCATAGAATATAGAATAATATAAAATAAATTGCTTTGTTTGCTATTATGATAAAATTAGGTGTTGAGTTGCAGCATATCGACTCAGGAATAACAACGACTGGAGGGGTAGTTTCTATTCCAGGATCATAGACACATCTATGTGGAACCAACTTTTGGGATGGTATCTGACAAGATGGTTCCCAGGTTTCACTTCCACAAGCCATTTGAAACTCGAATAGAGGATCAAAGCAAATGGGAGGAAAGGTTTAATACCCTGGAAAGGTGGAGCCTAGTATGGTTTACAGATGGCTCCAAAATGACCAGAGGGACGGGTGCAGGAATATATGGACTCAGACCCAGATGGAGTGCAAGCTACAGTCTGGGGGAGTTCCCTACTGTATTCCAAGCAGAAATTTTCGCGATAATGGCGTGTCTGGCAGAGAATGTA
>NW_019420681.1:4701-5996 GCF_000390285.2 Anoplophora glabripennis
CATAATACATGAAAAATAGATTTGAAAATACAAGCTTAATTACATAACTACAAAGTGAACACAAAATAGTTTAATAAAATATTATAAATAATTTAAAATTGTAACATATAAAATGATGGTCAGGTTATAAATCTAAATTTAAAATACAACGTCTTATATTACTGACGGTACAGTTTCAAATATCAAATTTGGTACTATAATCATTTACATAATATGTACACATTTGATAAATCGGAGAATGTTTAAGAACATTTGTTCTCGGAGTTGACAAATAAAATAATACATTTGAGCGAGTTCGAACACTAGGAATATTAAATTAGTAAATACTACTCAAAATGTCAGGGCAATCTATATACGAGGACAACAGTTTATAGAGAAAAAGTATGGAAAAATAGACCCATCGCAAGACCAACGCTTTAAAGTTAAATTTATTTAGCAGTTCTAACTGCGGAATACCCAGAGGTGGGTAAGCATGATCAATTCGAAAACTGAGATATTTGACAAATTTTCTCTGAACCTTCTCCAAGTTAGAAATGTGAACCGCATATTGAGGATTCCAGATAACGGAAACGTATTCTAACTTCGGCCTGACAAATGCATTAAAGTAATTTAAGGGTAGAAACACCCCTAAAATATCGCTAATTCCTCTTAATAAAACTCAAATTCTTGTAGGCGTTAGATATAATATAATCAATATGGGGAACAAAAGTCAATTTTGCATCAAAGACAACACCTAAATCTTTAAATTGTGTGCATCTATTTAAAATAACACTATTTATATTATAGTCGAACTCAATAGCAACTTTTTTTCTGGTAAAACTCATAACGTTGCACTTGGAGATATTCTATGACCACTTATTATTTTGGCACCATATACTTATTTTCGACAATTCTTGGTGTAAACGATAACAATCTTGTAATGATTCAATAGATGCAAATAGCTTCATGTCGTCAGCATATAAAAGAGTATGCGTCTGAATGCCTTTAAATATATCATTTATAAATATAATAAATAAGAGAGGCCCAAGTACCGATCCCTGCGGAACTCCAGATATCGCCAACATGTCAATTGATTTATAGCTCTGATATTGAACATTGAGAATTATATTGCTTAAATAAGAATTAAAAAAACTAAGAAAATTTTTTGTTAATCCCAAGTTTGATAATTTATGTAACAATAGCCCATGATCAAGTTTGTCAAAGACTTTTGATAAATCTGTATATATATAACATCCGTTTGCCCATTCTTATCCAAAGAATTATCTATGAAGTTAGTGATAGTAACAAGATTTGTT
>NW_019420682.1:0-1060 GCF_000390285.2 Anoplophora glabripennis
TAATAGTATTTTTTTCCCGAAACAGGCTCTTTCATGTCTATAATGACTGGGCTATAAAATATGTTTTATTTTTTTTCCTCAAAATCAGTGCATTCTACGAAAAAAATTGACGGAACTAATTTCATTCAGAATTGATGGCGGATTTCTAAAGAAATATCAAAATGGGAAAATATCAGCGACGTACCAATTTTTTTTATTAAATACGATTGTGGTATTTTCGTACGAGCGCTACTGGTGCAAGTAGAAATATTTGGATCATTCCAAAAAATACACGTTTATCGCTTCAAAGCGTATTTCAAATTTCAAGTCAATAACTTTAAAACTCTTTGAAGTAATTATTAAAAATAAATAAAATATTTAGAATTTAAACACTGTATCTCGGAAACCAATCATATTTCGACCTACATATATGTGAACTGTATTTCACAAAATAACTTCGGCAATCACCCCCTAAAATATTTCACAAACATCTTATATAAGGATGTTTATAAAAGTACGCTCGGTCCATCTTTCCCGCTATTCATAACAATTTAATGCTAAAACGAATGTATGAAACAACTTAGCAAAGATGAAATACCTAAAAATTTATCTAAAAGGTTAATTACAAAATTACATCATTCTATGCTAAAAATTAAATTAACAACAGATTAACTAATTAATAAATGATTATTGCTGCTATTAACAGTATTCAGTATATTTCATAACAGGTGTTCAAAATGGACAGCATTGGCCATTTGCCTCAGTGCCATACCCTGTAGCATGTTAATAGTACATTGTGTAACGAGTGGGGAAAAGTTGCCAATAGCGCCACGAGGACGCAGTTGACGCACGAGCGAAGCAAGTGCGGAAAGCATCCAAGTGGCGCTATGGCAACTTTTCCGAACGAGTTGCACATACTATTTTCTATCACAAGTGCGAGTCGTTATGCGACATATAGTGTAGGGGGTTAGATGCACGGAAAGTGCTAGAAAATAACATCACGCTGTTGTACTATCTAGCACTTTCCAGTGCACCTAACCCCCTACACTATAGGTCCCATAGCGAGCTCGCGTGATAGAAA
>NW_019420682.1:2043-4573 GCF_000390285.2 Anoplophora glabripennis
GCTATAGGTCCCATAACGACTCGCACTTGTGATAGAAAATAGTATGTGCAACTCGTTCGGAAAAGTTGCCATAGCGCCACTTGGGCGCTTTCCGCACTCGCTTCGCTCGTGCGTCAACTGCGTCCACGTGGCGCTATTGACAACTTTTCCCCACTCGTTACACAATGTACTATTCCATAATTAAATTTCTAATTTAACTGAAGAAAAACTATTTACTCGTTTTGTACTTTCGATACAAAGGTATTATTTAATATACAGGGTGACCATTTTTCTAGGCGCACTCCTGAGATCTGGTTATCTTAAAAGGGGTACAGGTTGGGTCAAAGTAGGACCAAGTTGTGGAATTTGATGGCAATTAATTATCTACGGAAAACCAAGAATTTTATTCTTTTAATTTAAAAAAAAAGTTTTAAACTCGGGCTTTGCTTAGGCACTTTTTTGGGGGGGAAGTCAACATATAGCCATACTAGCCTTGGCGCCTACTGGGGCGTAGAAATGACATGTAACTTTTGTTTTTCCTACGGGTACCATATTGTATTTTCTCATTTTTGAATTCAGCACATTTTTTAAAATAACAAGTTATCCGTTTTACAATGTCGCAGTTTAGATAATTTAAAATGCTATTTTTACATGAAGATAAGCGTCAAATTTACTTATTTAATTAATTTGAAAAATATCTGGTTTTGTTTCATGTGAAAACTGCGTTTTCTCTTATCTGAAGTTTGACATTGTCAATAAAAATTTAAGTGAACTGTCAAAATTTCATTTGGATTTGGATTTTTGGATAGCACTGTATGTACATGGGCATAGATAGGATTTTTGCTCAGTGGCCCTATGGTAGGGCCTGGGGTTGCAAACCTTTGTAAAAAAAGTCAGTTAGTGACTCAATATAAAATTTCAACACGTTTTGGTTTGATTCTAAAAAAAAAAAATACGCAATGACTGACTTTCCGGTAAGAAAAAGATGATATTATTGGACCTTTTTTTCTAGAGTGGGCACTGAGCTGGGGGGGTCGGGGTAAGGTGCACTACTAGCTAGATATGTTTATCTTGTGTGTTCATTATGATCATTTGTACTACGTGAGCCTTACTTATTTTTTCAAATTCATATTTGATTAAAGTTATTGGACGGATCAAAATAACCCATTTAAAGGAAAAAAACAGAAAATTGTTACCTGAACTTTTATAAGTGGAAATGGTAAAGGGGCTTATAATAAACGAAAAAAAAAATAAATGCCTGAGCAGGGGCGGCAGAGGGTTGATTTGGGGAGTGGGAAAGTTGTGAAAAATTGTATCATTGGGATTTTTGGTGAAAGTTGACGACAAACAAAAAAGTATCTAATACAAAATTTGTAGATCATGCAAAAATTTACAACTTTTATAGAGGACATTTTTTAACATAACCTCAAAATTTCTGAGAAAAATGTGAAAAATAGGTTTTTTTCTGATTTTTTGTTTCTTATTTCTCATTTCTGCAAAAATAATTTAATTTTGACGAAACTTGGTGAAAGTATACCTTTCTCTCTCTTAAATAACTTCAAATTCTTTTAGATAAAAAAATCACGAGGTTTCTGAGATATTCATTTTTTCGGCCTGAAACCCTTTTTTTTTCAAAGAAAAATTCTACTTAAAAAAATCGTACAGAGTTCTGCCGGTAATCATTTTTTTCGTTTTGACATATACTTTTTGGTGAAATAAAAAAAATTGTAATCACAGTTCAAAAACATGCTCAAAAATGCAAAAAAGTAAAAAATGACTTGCAACAATGAATTTTTCAGTAATTGTTCATAATTTGTTTAAATTTTAAAAAAATCAAAAAGTGATTACACCATTCAATTGTGTGGGAAAAATACAAAAAAAACTCATTGTTTGACCCAAAACTATTTTTGTACAGTATTGCTATAAACATGAGTGGAATAGTGAATAAATAAAATAAATAATAATAATTTTTTTTCCATAAGATCAATTAGTGTACTTATTTTTTTTTAAAGTTTGATGAATTCATAGATATGCATTGTGTCCAAGATAAGGACGGGATAGGCATTAGGATCTAGGAAACGGTAAGAGACGGAAGAGCTGTTTCGTAAGTTTTAAAATTCCGGGTAGTTTCAGAGATAATCCGAAAAAACCAGAAATTTTGCAAAATTGTTTAATTTTTTCTGGCTTTATTTGAAAACGAATTTTAAAATAAATTACATCTTCGAGGGGTCATCATCGGGTTAATTTTTTTACATACGTCGCTGCTATTTTTATGAAAAAATCTAGTTATTTTTAATTCTGAATTAGAGGATATTACTATTGCAATCACTTAAAAAGGTTTTTAGCTATAATTTAAAAATTTTCCCAAGTACAGTTCTGAACGCTCTCAAAATATCTATTGGATGAAGTCATAACAGTATAAAAGTCAATACCGCACAAAATATCCAACGATTTTTTACTACTATTAGGAATACTAATTAGAAATAATAAAATATTTCATAAATTCGTATTATTTTTTTATTAGGTACCTACAACTTTTTAAATTATGGAT
>NW_019420682.1:5495-5981 GCF_000390285.2 Anoplophora glabripennis
GGCAAAAATAAACACTTTTTGTCTCTTGACATTTTTTCGTAGAACGCTTCCTTTTCGAGCTAGGGGCGATTTAAGGTCGAAAAATGGCTAAAAGTTGCCAACTTTAAAAATTCATATCTCAGCTCCTACCAAAACATTCGGAACATTCAAAAGCGCAAAATGATCCTCGAGACTTATACTTTAATGTAGTATTTTTTTTAAACCCGCCCCTTTTTTTTAACCCGTTAAATTTGCAGTTGAATTTCGGCCGCTAGTGCCCACGCGCCACTCCTACGTATCGCTATTATGTAGATATAGCGCTGTCGTGCATATAATCGAATAAACGCTATTCATTCATTACTTGTTACAATTTTTACTATTTAGTTTTTCTAACACTCATACATATTTTCAAATTCATCAAATATTGTTATCATATAATTATTTATAAGATTAATAATATGAATATCATATTTAAATGGAAAATAATATGTATTACGTTACAAATAT
>NW_019420683.1:0-666 GCF_000390285.2 Anoplophora glabripennis
GATAACTATCGAGAAGCTCAGTGTATGATAGTTAGACGTCGCTTTGTCAAATTGAAGATTATGACAGAACTCCTATACTGTTCATTTTGCAAAGAGATCCTTTCAGTTTTTGTTTCAGATTGCTATTATATTGCATTAGATCACGAAAAATTTATTTAATATTAATTATTACTATATATTTTTTCGACTGGAATAATTTTATAGTCTATAATCGAGCTCATGGAGACTAGATAAGGAGCACGAACTCATACGGGAAAATTGACAAAATTTGTCCAAGAAATGGCAGAAGTTGGGGTGGCGCTAGTGTTCCATATGACCCAAATGAATGTAGCTTCATAAATACGAGTGAAGTAAGCAAATAACCTATTTTATTTTATTTATATTGAGTTTAATAGATATATTGGGGAGCGGGGAGGTATACTAACCTAAAAACTAGAAGTCAAGTCAATAATTATTACAATTTGTTTTTATAAATGGTAAATAAAAAGTTTCGAAAATAATTTAAATATGGTAATAGTATGTGAAGTGAATGACTGTCAACAGATTTAAAATAAAACAGTACGTTTGTGATCTGCATTTTCAATCTAATGATGTCCAGCAGTTCTATATTACAACTTGACCGAATAGTGGGTTAATATTATGGCAAAAGGTCGAATAATTCGGAAG
>NW_019420683.1:3859-6242 GCF_000390285.2 Anoplophora glabripennis
AGCGTTAAATACAGCGTACAGTGTTGCCATATTTCCTTTCATTGGATCAGATGTTTGTTCAAATTTGTCAAAACGTTATATATTCATTCCATTATCTCAATAATTACATTGTAAGTGCATATTTTTATTGTTTTAAAATGTTTAGTAATATTTAATTCTTTAATTACAATTTTATTTTCCCGATCCTAACCATTTTTAAGAGCAATATTCACGTTTGATTAAAGTTTTTTCCCAACTCCCATAAGAGCCTGTGTAAAAGAGCATAATTTTTAATACCATTTAAAAAAAACTATATTGGCAATCGATCTGATATTTTTACACGAGGCAGTTGGCATATTTATTAACAGATTTTAATGACTTTGAAAACTTTCTTATCATGTTTTTTCGGTATCGAACCTCCTTAAAGGATATCATATTTTAATTAATTTTTTTCTTTAACATGAGGAATACTAGACACGAAGCTTGGTATGAGCATCCTACTAATAAAGAGACAACTTTTCAATATTCGTTCGATCATTGGCGTATTTTATAAAGGAGTGAAACAGTCAATCCCATTGCAATATCTTATTAGAAATTTTTTATATGAAGCAAATTATTTATTTAAAAATATCTATAAATTATTTATTTAAAAATATCTATTGGGAAGACTGATTTATTGCGCAACTTTTTTACCTCTTGTAATTTTTCGATAAAACCGATAGTTTTCTAGTAAAAAAATTAGATGCGCCATCGTTCACTAAAGGGGTAATTGCGAAAATTTGTAAAAATAAAGTAGCCGGAAGTCATAACAAATAAATTTTTATTTATCATATTAATAAATTGACACTTTCTGTCAACCAATTATTAGTACCAATTGATTAATTTATTATCAGAATAATTATTGCAAATAATATTCATACCAATGACGAATAAGTTGACATGCTCCAAGTGTTTTTCGAATCCAGAAAAAATAGTAACGCTGGTAATATTATACCACCAAAGATATTCAAACCAACCGATTCCTCATAGACAAACTTTGGCCTCGGTGGAAAGAAGGCCTCGCGAAACTGGTAAAATTCAGACCAATCGTGAGGGTGCCGGAAGAAGGCGCAATGTCCGAACTGTTGAAACTGAGGAAGCTAGGAACATCTAGAACAAGCACAAGACAGGTGTCCAGGCAACTGCATGTTTCTCACAGTATTGTGTGGAATGTAGCTCATGAAAATCTTTTATACCCTTTTCACCATCAACCCGTGCAAGAATTGAATGACCCTGATTTACCTAACTGCGTGGATTTTTGTCAATGGTACATTAATATTCCCAAGCATGACTTAAATTTCCTAATGAATATAGGTACATTTCACCGATGAAGGAAATTTTCCTAAAGTAGGTGAAGTAAACCTTCATAAGGTTCATTCATGGTCGGAAAAAAATACTCATAAAATATTTGTTTCAAGATGTCAACATAATTTCAGTTTAAACGTTTGGATGGGAATTGTAGGAAATACTCTAGTAGGTCCTTTTATTCTTCCACACAGGCTTGGAGCGGCCGAGTATCTTAGATTTTTGAACGAAAATCTTTCAGCATTACTTGAGGATGTACCTACCCCTCGCTATACGTCAAGTGATGTGGTATATGCACGATGGGGCGATGGTTAAATTTAAATTACCCGAATCGCTGGATTGGTCGTGGTCGTGATGCCCCTGTTTGTTGGTCTGCACGTTCACCTGACCAAACGCCTATGGATTTCTTTTTGTGGGGACACATAAAAAGTATTGTTTATGCCACTCATGTTGCCTCCTTAGAAGAACTACGCTTAAGAATATTTCAGGCAGCAGATGACCTTCGCAATAACCAAGAACTGTTTGTGCTAGTGCGTTATAACTTCAACAGATGTATTAGATTAAGCTTGCAGCAAAATGGAACTTATTTCGAGAATATTCTTTAAATTTAATTTTGCATTTCTTGTTTTCCGTTTGTATTAAATTTTATTTCAGATAAATGACTACCTAATACATGTCCCATAGTCATAAGTTATCAAACATTTTTTATTAATTAATAGCAAACTATTCTTAATGTTATTATTAAATACCAGCTTATTGACAGAAAGTGTCAATTTATTAATATGATAAATAATAATTTATTTGTTATGATATCCGCCTACTTTATTTTTACAAATTTTCGCAATTATCCCTTTAGTGAACGATGACGCATCTATTTTTTTTTTACTAGAAAACTATCGGTTTTATCGAAAAATTACAAGAGGTAAAAAAGTTGCGCAGTAAATCAGTCTTCCCAATAAATATTTTTAAATAAATAATTTGCTTCATATACAAAATTTCTAATAAAATATTATAATGGAGTTGACTGTTTCACTCCTTTATAAAATACGCCAATGATCGA
>NW_019420684.1:0-1224 GCF_000390285.2 Anoplophora glabripennis
TTGGCTGGAGAGGGTGGTATGTTGAAACCGCTGGTAATATTGGGAGAGGCGAAGTCGTCCATTTCGTCGTTCAGGATTATGCCTGTGCTGTCTGACGCAAAGCCGGCGCCGAAACTAAAAACAAAAAGTCATTTTAATTTTGAAAAAAACCATTACCACGTGCCTGGTTCATACTTACAGAAAGTTTATGGTACTCGTGACGGAAACTGCATCGCCATTTGGTGCCAAAATCGATATATGGGCGGTGCCATGATCCTCAACGTTCGTGGTATTCGCTCCATAGTAAGCAGGATCTTGGAAAGTCTGGAAGTCGCAGATAGATTCCCTTATCTGTTCGGCGTGCTCCTTTGACGTCAGTTCGGCCACCACCTAAGCAGCAAGGATTCATTTCACTAACTTGCAATGAAGACAATAGAAGAATTTAGATATTTTATTGTTGTAATACAATTTGTGACAAACACGCTGTATATACGGTTTCTCTTACATCGTCGATATCCAGAAACCTCGCATCCCCCAGCAGAGTCCTTTTTCCGTATCCAAACTTGAAGCTCTCCACGATCCTCTGGTGTGTGGTGACAGACATCGATTCGGTGACGTCGATGAAGTTACTTAAAATGTTCAGAATGAACGTTAAAATTATTCCAGACCCCGGTAGCGGGGCCGTATACAGAGTCTGGTTGTTCAACAGCGACGCTTGGATGGGTTCTTGCCAGTCTGGTCTTAACGAAAGATTAATTTAATAAGTCAGTAAAACTGTTTTAAATAACGAGCGTTCAAATAAAATCGTGGTCAAGTTGGTTCTGAAAATTTGGACGTAGGGCGTAGCGTATAGCAAATGAACTTAAACGTCATCTGTCAAAGCGCTATATCGCCGCTATCAATTTGAATATTTTCGTTTTAAAAAGCGTTTAAAATGGTGTTTTCTCAAGAACAAAAAGTGTTTATCATAGAGTCCTACTTTAGAAATGGACGCAAGATTGATGGAATATGGAAGTATTCTATTGAGGAATGTTTCATAGAATTTCAAAATCAATTTCCCGGCGTTGTTGAGTACAAAATTTTTCAAAGTGCAGTTCAGCGTTGTGTTAATGTTTTTCGTGAAACGGGCAGTGTAACAAGAAAAGAAGGAAGCGGCCGACCTAAAAAGCGGACTGAAGAATTAAAAGAAAATGTCCAACAAATAATGGAAAATGCGCCAAGAACTTCTGTACGTGTTTTATCACA
>NW_019420684.1:3885-6215 GCF_000390285.2 Anoplophora glabripennis
TCCAAATATGAGCTCTTAATTTTAATAGGAAGGTCCTCCGCTTTACAGTTTTCCATTTTTTCCACAGTATTAGAAAAAAAAATTCATATCTCTCTATCAACTGTTCGTTAAAAATATCTCTCCTCATATACTTGTAGGAAATTGAACGCTCTACAAAAAAGGTCTCTTACAATTTTCACCGTTTAAAAGATATTAAAGGTTGAAGTTTGATTATTTTTATGACAAATTTCTGTTTTGCTTATGAATTTTATAACTCGTTAACAAAAAATCATTATGAAATGCGCAATTCATAGTGTTGTAGGAAATTAACTGCTCTACAAAAATGGTCTCTTATGATTAGTCGATTAAATAAAACGTTTAAAAGGTATTCATCGTCAAACTTCAATGCACGCCAATTTTAACAGTTTTTTATTAATAATTCGGAAAATTTCAATTTAGTTTATGAGTTTCAGGAAAATTTATACAAATTTGAGTTTCTATGAACGGAGAAATGTTTTAAACTATTTTTCTAGTTTTTTTTAGTCGTTAGCATGTTTGGTTACAACGAAAAAAAATTAGTGCATTATTTCTGACTGAGAGTCAATGATTCATTAAATCTTGAAAAAATAACGCTTTTGTTAGACATTTATTATGAAAAGTATTAATCTTAAAGAAAAAAAAATGTTCAACTTGTTATTAAAAAGTTTTTTTTATTTAATGCACGCCAATTTTAACAGTTTTTGATTAATAATTCGGAAAATTTCAATTTAATTTATGAGTTTCAGGGAAATTTATACAAATTTGAGTTTCTATCGTATAAAGTATTATAGAGAAGTTCTTTGTTCGAAAATTTATTTGAAACTTTTATTCTGATAATATTTTTATAAATTTTATCTAATATAAAATCCCGATTTTGTTATTTTTTTTTTTGAAAGCGTGTGTTCAGAACGTATTTCAAAACTTTTTCCACAAAATATACATAAAATTTTTCGTTCTAGGGGATTTTTGTTTTGAATTTCATTACTTCTTCTGTTTGTCTTGTGAAACTAACGCCATCTATGTTTTTTATTCTCAACTTTAGTATCTATACGTTTCGTACCGCATCTTCAGTGATTCTAAAACTCATGATCTCGTATACGTGATAAGATAATTAATTACAAATAAGTCTTATAATCGGTACATAAATTTATTTATTATTAATTACCCTATAAATATAATGGATAAGGAAATTCGTTTGATCGCTATATCTATGCAAAAAATTTTGGAACGTAAGTTACCAACAGTAAAAGAGGTTATGAGTGTTATTCTATCAACTGAAAATTTTAAAGTGTTCAATCAAACAAAGTGCTAAAAATTCAGTTGACCAAGTTATTGAACTGTGGAAAAAAAATCAGATTCCAACTAGTAGAGCTCCTAATGCAGTCAAAAAAATTCTTCGCTATCAAACTCAATGGTTAAAATTACAAAAAAGTTAAAAAAAAATCAGCACAAAACCAAAATGTTTGAAATTTTATAACTCGCTTGATAATTAAATAAAAAAACTTTTTAATAACAAATTGAACATTTTTTTTTCTTTAAGATTAATACTTTTCATAATAAATTTCTAACAAAAACGTTATTTTTTCAAGATTTAATGAATCATTGACTCTNAGGTTGAAGTTTGATTCTAAGACAAATTTCTGTTTTACTTATGAATTTTATAACTCGTTAACAAAATATCATTATGAAATGCGCAATTCATAGTGTTATAGCAAATTAACTGTTCTACAAAAATGGTCTCTTATGATTAGTCGATTAAATAAAGCGTTTAAAAAATATTCATCGTCAAACTTCTATGCACGCCAATTTTAACAGTTTTTAATTAATAATTCGGAAAATTTCAATTTAATTTGAGTTTCAGGGAAATTTATACAAATTTGAGTTTCTATCGTATAAAGTATTATAGAGAAGTTCTTTGTTTGAAAATTTATTTGAAACTTTTATTCTGATAATATTTTCATAAATTTTATCTCTAATAATATAAAATCCCGATTTTGTTAATTTTTTTAAGCGTGTGTTCAGAACGTATTTCAAAACCTTTTTCCACAAAATATACATAAAATTTTTCGTTCTAGGGGATTTTTGTTTTGAATTTCATTACTTCTTCTGTTTGTCTTGTGAAACTAACGCCATCTATGTTTTTTATTCTTAACTTTAGTATCTATACTTTTCGTACCGCATCTTCAGTGATTTTAAAACTCATGATCTCGTATACGTGATAAGATAATTAATTACAAATAAGTCTTATAATCGCTACATAAATTTATTTATTATTAATTACCCTATAAATATAATGGATAAAGTAATTCGTT
>NW_019420685.1:0-5991 GCF_000390285.2 Anoplophora glabripennis
CCGATAATTACCTGAAATGAAATATTACCACGCCCATGGCCGGTTCTTATCTCGGGGTTTTATTACTCTCTTTCATTTCCAAACAGACTATAGCAGATAAAATTTTATACATCACGCAGCAGTTAAGTATAATTTACCAGTCTCGGACTTTATAGCCAGCCCTCGCTCCGCTCGGGCGCAAAATCGTCCTCAACTGGTAAATAATACTTACCTCCTTTATGGTGTAAATAACTATTATTTGGTAATAATTTCCAATGCGGGGGCATTCCAATTTTTTCAATGTGCGCGCAACTATAAAAGTCTTCAGAACAACTAATTCTTCAGCGGTTTAAACTTAAGAGCAATGCCAAAGAAGACAACTCTCTAGCTGCTAAAGTGCAAAGGGCAATAATAAGACCAATGACAAAGCTCCCGCGTTCGGATTGATATATTTGACGGGGATCAGCGAGATATTCGGCGCACGTATGACTATTTGAGACTGTATCTGACCGTTCGCAGAGTGTTAAAAGTAAAACGATTCGGTATGGATATTTTCCTGTGCGCGGTCTAAGTCCCTAAGCTGGAAATGGATTGTTATTACCGGGATTCTCCCAGATATAATCTGCACAATTCGTCATTCTCTCCCTCCCGCAGCCCGCTGCAATAATATGCTTTCAGGTCCTGAAAGGATTATTTACCTCTCGGTGTCCCGCCATAGGCCGGATCCCTTCAAGTGGCGTGTATTGCAGATTTGTGGGAAGCGCGTGATGCATTCTTTCATGCGGATTCGGCTTAATGCGGGTATTAAAATTTATTTGAAGCGGGTGTAACGCCATTCGGCAAGATTTTTTCAAACCGAAAAGATGGCTTTTTACGTTGCCGCAAGAGGGACAATGAGAAAGGGAATGGATGCAAATCTTTCTCCTAAAAACACGTTTATTTGTGTAAAATATTCTTTAAAGGAATTATGAAAATTGTATACTACTCGGAAAAGAAATTATACAATTTATCCCGTCCTGAATATGTTGTGATAAAAAGACAATGAAAAAGGGCATGAATGCAAATTATTCTTCCAAAATAGTATATTGTATATCTAGTGGCAAAAGCAATAGGTACATTCCTAGACCAGTGCAGAAACAACTCAATTCAATGTCCGTCAAAAGTTTCGTCAAATAAACAACTTGAAACGTTTATTACTCAAGCACCAGATAATACAGGGTGTAAGAAGTTTGATTGCCATTATTCCAGCATGAGATAGAGTAATCATAAATGAACAAAAAGGTTGTATATTACAGGGGCGTAGGATTAACCGTTTTCAAAATACAGCGAGCATTAATATTGGGGAGTTTCATCACAACGTGACAACAGCGTGTGGTGCATACCACGTGTGCACGCAGCAGACTTGTCCTACGGAAAAAATGTAAACAACTATTATTGTGAAACATTTAGTAAATTTCAAGACATTTGTTTCCAGTTTTTAAATAAATAAAATAAAATGTATGGATTTTGTAGTGCGAAGATAGTGTTGCGCTTAAATTTTAGCTCGAATTTTAGTAATTATGAATCTCTTAAAATGGGACTTTTAATCAAATTATGAATTTGAAAAATATGTAATTAAAGTACCCAAAGATTCACGTCATCCAAATAATAATACGTATTAAAAATAATGTAGGTACTTACCAAAAAGCAAATTTAATTCAGTGATTTTTAAACGCACAAGCAGCGCCGGACTGGCCATAGGGAAAAAAGGGAAAATTCCCGTTGGGCCGCGCCCCGAAAGGGCCTCCTGGTCCAACATTTAATAAGATATATTTCAAAAACTCGAAACTTTTTTAGAATNCTCAACTTTTAATCAAATTATGAATTTGAAAAATATGTAATTAAAGTACCCAAAGATTCACTTCATCCAAATAATCATACGTATTAAAAATAATGTAGGTACTTACCAAAAAGCAAATTTAATTCAGTGATTTTTAAACGCACAAGCAGCGCCGGACTGGCCATAGGGAAAAAAGGGAAAATTCCCGTTGGGCCGCAGCCCGAAAGGGCCGCTTGGCTCAATATTTAATTAGATATATTTCAAAAACTTGAAACATTTTTAGAATGGAAAGCAAAAAAAAATCTAAAATTTAGTCTTTTTAAACTTTATGTTTTTTTTTGGACAATTTATTTAATTTAATTAAAGGTAACAGGACATATTGTTCTATGGATTTTTTGTTTTCCATAAAAAGTCATCATTTTTAGTTTTAATACAAAATTTAGTGAAAAAAGGGCAAAATTTTTTGAAAACTTTACATATGAAATTAATTTATATCAGTGAACCTGCAAGTTCAAAATTTTCAGTACATTTCAGGAAGAAACCCTACAGTAAAAATCGAAAAATTGATCTTATCAAAATTGACTTACTAACTTCAAAACATCCAAGTTTTAGAAGTAAGCTTTTTCTATAATATTTTCAGATTTGTCAGATGTATTTTAATCGAAATTACTGAAATGAATTAAGTTTCATATATATGTTATTCTTTTGTATATTATTAGGCTAATACATATGAATTAACAATACGCTTCTCTTGGTTTTATTTTCTTACAAATAACTGTGCTTTATTCTAGAATTAAGTTCTTAGATTATAGCTCTCATATTTTCATGTCTTATTTAATATAGAATACAAAATCGTATTCTATGGTTTAAGCATAATGGATTTAGAAAAGTTTCTAGTAAAAAGTTACCGAGTAAAGCGCTTAAAAGTAGTCGAATACAAGGTAAAATTATCCACTGAAAAAAATAAAAGAAATCATAAACTAATTGATGGATAAAATAAATAATACATTTAAAAATTTTTAATCTTCTCAACTTTGGAAAACTCGACATAAATAACAACTATTTCAAAACTGTACATTAGAAAAACCAGTTTACTTTTTACTATGTCAGTTTAGAATTTGTTAGGAACGCTAGTTTGAAAAATTCACGGGCCCCTTTTTCTCCCAATCCGGCGCTGCGCACAAAGTACAAAACAAACTACAACATATGCTCAAAATGTCCACCACCATTTTCGATGCCCGCACGACCAATTTTTGCGCACTCGCTGGAAAACACCTCAAGAAAAGAAAATAGTGGTACGCAAAAAACACTCAGACAAGATCCAATTCCAGATACCAACTGAATTGCGTATTGCTGGACAGCTTAGTACCTCGTGTTATCCGCTGTGCCGTTGTCACATTGCCCGATATGAATTTTATCGAATTTTAAATTTATTACAACGCTAATTATTTTTTAGAATTAAGCATAAAGAAGTTCAAAAAAAGTGATGAATATTGTATTTTAAGGTATTCTATGCACGCAGTTATGTCAATATTCCTTAATTAATCGAACTTTTGTGCATCAAGTTGGAGATTTTGATAATTTTTTTCTCGGAAATGGTTGAGTTTAGGACCCATGTCATATAAGATTTTTTTGTTTATTTTAATGTATTCTATCGTCTGTTAAAATTAAGGCAGTCAGACTTCTAACACCCTATATATATATACTTAATGAGTAAGGTACGTTTAGAAGTGAAAATTTTAAAACATCTATAATAGTTATTAATTTTTCCTTTTTAGGTTGTCTTAATATTTGATGTTGCTGGTGCATGTCACCGGGATGAACTGTACCCATTAAATTTGAATGATATAAATTATTTAGCATTAAAGTTTTCGTTAAAATAACATAAAACGAAAAAACGAGATCATTTGTGATAAACGAAACTTACGTGCCACTCACTGTATAGAAAATATATTGCATGCTTTCCAGAAAATTTTGAAGGTTGCCGCTTTTTCTTATAATATTCAAATGGAGAACGTTGCAGGCAAGCAGTAGAAATTGTGGAATACTTGTTGAATTGTGAATATGGTGTTCCTATAAACAAAACTCTTAAAAGGCCTTAGTTTTCGAGATATAGGGTGTTAAATTTTTAAATTCAAAGAATTGGAAAACATTGCATTTTGTGATATTTACTGTACAAAGTTATGACTGACGTTTTGTATGTCCACTTGGAGATTTTAATAACTTTTTATCGAAAATTTTTGAGTTTAGGAGGTTTTTTGTTTATTGTAACAATATACTGTCACTTATTAAAATTATGGCAGTTAAATTTCTAACACAACGTATGATATTTCTTACTACAATAAAAGTAATACATTTTTTTTTGTGGAACTATTCGAAAATACTTTTTATACACGATTACAATTATTCCGAGAATATAATAATTTTTTGCAAGGCATTTTTTCCTTGTAATTATTATATTTCGGGTTCTAAAAAACTAAAAACCTAACCTAAAAACTTCTAGGAATAAACGATTAGCAAATGTAAAATAGAGAAAATTTCTTTATTTCTAGAAAAGAATGAGCCTCCGATTAGGAGATATCCTGAAGCGGTTTTTTTAATCCGCCCTGTGTATTTCGTTGGGCCCCGTACAGATCTAGAATATCGGAATAAGAAGTAAGTAAATAAAACAAGAGATAGAAATCACGGAAGATTTTTTTTACAAGACCAAATAAAAAAAGGATATTGGCGGCCGCAATTAGAAATATAATAAGGAGATTCATTTTTAATTAAACCGAGGTTTAAATATTTAGTTTGGGGGGGAGCAAACAGACCAGAAAGAGTAAGTTATATTAAATATCAATCTTCCACACGGTGTTTTCTTAGCTGGGGAGCCCGCGCGTACGCATCATCCCCGAAAGCTTCCGCTTAACCGCTATTTACATAATCATTTTCTCACGACAAAGCGAATCTGCACTTTTTGGCGTACTCTCCCTACCATAAGCCGCTAAAATAAATAACAAGTGCTATTGTAGATCCCCTAAGCGTTTAGGAGATTCAGTATTTATACTATAAAGCGCACGGACGTCTTTTTATTGTACAGGGTGTCCACAATTTGGACACAGTCAACGACAAACGTTGTAAATTGAAGTTCTCAGGGCGGTCTTACTAATACATCTTTTTGATTACAGAAACTTTTTGCATAAGTCACCATGACGGTGGTCAACGAATGGATGGCAGGCACGAGGTTCGGCGGCTGGGTCCAAAGATGCCGGGAGTCGCGCCGCCTCGTTCTGGTCATCGTCGCCATAGCGCTGCTCCTGGACAACATGCTACTCACCACTGTCGGTAAGTGTCACTTTGTATCCAAGTTATTTTTACGTAAATGATATTTGTTTAACAATTGCTGCCGATAAATCGAGGAAGGTTGAAGAGTCTGATATGATCTGATCTGATCTGGTCTGATGTGACCTGATCTGATTTTATCTGATCTGATCAGACAACAGCAGTGATGACAGTAGTGACATTATTTCTCTAAACTATTTTATATCAGTTAAGACAGATTTATTGTGGCCTTATAAATATTTAAATGTTTACTCTAATATTTGTTGTACCTGTTGTGTTTTTATGGAGTGTTGTTAATAATTTTAAAATAATTTGATTTCATTTTAAAATTACAAATATTTTTAATTATTTTTCACTTGATTATAAGAGTTCATTCAAATTTGTATTACCTTTTTTCGTATTAAGTGCAATTTCTTTATCGTTTTTTTTTATGTTAATTTTTAATATAGTGACGTAGGAATAATTAAAAATCAAAATATAGTATATTTGCTTGGATAGTTTGTTGTTGACATTTTTCAATTTCAGCTTTGAAAAAATAAATTATTTAATTAATTTTCTCAGAAATTTTAGTTATGTGGAAGTATATTAAAAGCTAATATTTATGATGTATTTACTAAATGAGTCATTGTTTTATTGTGTATTTTCAAAAAGCAATGCTTTCTTAATAGTCCAGGTGCTATCTGTTTTAAAAAGGGTATACTTGGATAAAACGCATATGATCGGAGATTTTTGCTTTAACAGCTTCTAAATAACATCAGAAATGATAATTTTTCTATGCAAATAAAAAAAAACGTGGGCTTATTTGTTATTGCAAAAAAGTATAAAAAGACAGTAAAAAAAATCATTTTTTTCTTGGATTTCTCGTCGAC
>NW_019420686.1:0-5984 GCF_000390285.2 Anoplophora glabripennis
GACCAAATGTTGCTCCATTTGAGAGTTACAGGGTGTTTAAGTTAAAATTAATAACGCGCTGTTATTTCTAATAGTCAGATCCCTTTTCAAAATAATTAAGCCTCTGTTCGAAATTACATACACTAGTGTTAATGAATTTTACAATAAATTTACTACGTTGGGAGTTTTGGAAACATTCTAATTAAATAAACTTTGTTACATGGAAGAGCATGTAGTACTTCTTTAGTTTAAGCTTTGCATATTTTAAATTTGTGTATTTGCTTTCCGTCGCTAGAAGTTTCAAGCTTTCACAAGTTTCTGTGTTTCTGTTACGTCCTTTCCTATACTTATTTTTTTTTTATTTTAGCTTAAACTGTATATATGTAGAACTGATAATTGGTCGCCATTACAGGAAAACGGAAATAGCAAATAGGAAATCGCAAGCGGGGATTTTTATGGTATGATGATATTCGATTTAATTCCATCTTGGTAAGTTTGAGACGTTAATTATTCTCCCAACTTCACATATATCAGATGAAAATTCTCATTTCTCTCAAAAACGTTGATGTAAAAGTTTTCGATATCTCCTTCAAAAGATTTGAAATGATATGTATAAAGAAAAACACTGGTTCGATCAAGTCTGTTGCTGATTTTATAAACGTTACCATGGAAAATCAGATACTTTAAATGTTTCATTTGCTAATGTTTAATATTTCTATACATATCGTCTTGTACCTATTGAAAGGGCAGATATACCGACAACAAACTATTTGAATGAAAGTTGTTGAGAAAAAAGAGGATTTGCTTGTTTGCCCTTCCCGTTTTTCTGAAATGGCAGCTAATCGGCAGTCACATTATACATGTATACGAGGTCTGTTCAGAAAATAACCGAACTTTATATTTTTTAAAACTTTATTATTCATTTTATGCATTATTGGTCCTGGTCTCCAAAGTACTTCCCTCCTCTATTCACAAACTTTACCCAGTGGTGTTTCCTTATCTGGATGGCTTCATTTGAAATGACCTTTAGGCCGGGTGTCCTTTGGATGCGTTATCGTCCGAATTATTTTCGTCAGAAATCGGACTAATAATTTGGAGATCATTTGTTGTCTCAATGTCGTAACCGTAATCCCATCTTTTGTCTCCAGTTATGATCTTTTGAATGAATGTTTCATCGTCATTGGATTGCTTAAGGGGTTGCCGACAAACGTCCAAACGAGGAACACATTTTACTCCAACTCGATGTATGTTCAATTTTTCAGTCAAAATTTCACCAGATCTTTGACTTTCTGAACGTGGGAGTCATCAGTTGATGTCAAGAAACATCTTCAGTTGACTAATGACCACTATTAAATTGTGAAAACCATATATAACATTGCTTACGACCTAGATCATCATCTCCATAAGCTTGTTTCAAAAGTTGAAACGTTTCCGTAAACGTTTTTCCCAATTTCGCGCAAAATTCTACGTTGCATAGTGGTTCCAGAAAAATGCACTTTTCAAAAATCGTCACCAATACTTCAACACGTTGCACCCAAATAACAATATCACGAAAACTAAATAAGATATCAACAATCCAAGAACATGTGGTTACAGAGTAGTTTATGTGCAATGCAATGCTGCCAACCGCATATCACTAAATATCTCCATGAAAAAGTTCGGTTATTTTCTGCAGAGACTTCGTACATTAGGCATGATGACAGTAATCAGGAATCACTAAAATTATCTATTTATTTAATGATATATCATTCGTGAATTATAAAAAAAGCGCATTTATTTTTATATTATGAGCGAGATTGATAATATTTTTGATAAAATAAAACTACAAAATGCAGGAACACCAATCAGAGTGAATTACGTCACATCTATGCAAATGTCATTTTGTTTCATTTGTACTTCGACAATATCCGCAGTATTTATCTTCGTTTAAATATTTTGTGTTTCCCAACTATCAGTTGCTTAGTTTTGTGTTACCAAAACAATAATCAGGGAACGTATTTGAAAAGTTTCTAGAAGAAGGAAAGAAAAGAAAGCTCAACAACTGCGTGTTAACCCATTACTGGCCAAAACAAGAAAAACACATTTTTTAATGATTTTTTTTTTATTAAAGTATATTCAAAACACATACATTGAGACTAATTTACTATTGAAAAAAATCATAAATAGTATTTTGAAAAAAAAAACACGTAGATGCGTATACGCACCTTTGGCTGAAAGCAGTTATTAAAATTAATGAAACGAAATTAGTTTTTTATGTGAAAATTTCCAAAGTAAGCAAAGTAAGCACTTTACACAAAAAAATTGTATTATTTTTGTGAAATCGACACTTTTTTCTTGCATTATTAACCTCTCTATAATATAATATGCCCGATATTGTCAAATTTGACTTCACCTGGTACAGCGGATTGAGAGGGTCTTCCATGGGTTCAGTTGAATACTGCGGTATTTGAAGCAACATCGCTGTTTTCTGTATCTAAATAGAGTGCTAAATTCGAAAGAAATATTAGCTGCGATTTCGTTGTGTGCACAGTGTAAAGTGCATTTGCATCCAGCTTACTTTGAACATTTTCACATAAAAAACTAAAAACGCCATCTTCCAAATCATCATCACTATCTATACTTGGTTGTATTTCATACGTTCCTGCATTATCCATCTGCAATCCCTCTTCTCCAATAATATTTTCATCAAAGTTTTCCTCATCTGTTTCTGGCGGCATAAAAAACATCAACCAATTCAGCATTTTAACATCCTGAATCCTCTTCTAACAAAGCAAGTAACTCTTTAATGGTTAGTGTCCTTTTCATTTTCTATTTTGACAAATGACTGCAATAATACAAACAAAATTATACTTCTATAGCTTCTATATAACTCAAAAATCTCTTACCTCATATTGGCACTAGATGTATCCAAAAATATAACTATTATGCATTACAAAAAACTTTAGTTCACCAATATTTTATAAAAAACTACATTTTTTTACACAAAGGAAAACCAAGAAATACACTCTTCTAATAATGAACTGATATATGTTCTGACAAGTCCTGTATTTTATATTCCAAGATTTGTCCAGACTTGCATAGGAGTGAATTAATATGTCAATCGTTATCGGCCAAAGGTGCGCATACGCATCCACTACATATATGTATCATTATGACCATCGTTTTGAAAACATATGTAAAAAAACTACATGAGTATCAAAATAAATCTTTTATTTACGCCTGGCTCAAAAAATAGTCTGCTAATTTTTACTAACTTAGAACAATATTTGTTTGAAAATGTGTTCTAACGTTTTAAATATCGTATTTTCTTTAAAAAAAATATTAAAACAATATTATTTTTAATTAAATAAAAATACTAGTACACTCTCTGGACTGTCGACATAAGATTCTGTACGTAGGAAAGCATAGAATTTTACGGATGATCTCAATAAAAAATTAAAATAAAAGGGTGCGTTTACGCACCTTTGGCCGCTAATGGGTTAATAAAATATCAAAAAGACTATGTTTGTGATCAAAAGTGTATCCATCCATATTGGTGCTGAAATACAAAGAACAGTCGTCCTGCGACACATTTTTGAAAAAACTCGTATTGACTGATGAAGATGACATGAAAATTGAAGAAGAGACGAGACCAACATCAAAGCTGTTTTTTGGCGTTTTTGGCATGAGTTAAGATACGGCAAAGTGACGGGCTCATGAACGTTCATAATGGGAGGAAAAATCTCAGACGCATTGGCCATGAAACGCGATAGAATGTTGGAGGAAGAAGTGAGGAAAACTATAAGTACCAGATTGGGGAAAAAATGAAAAAAAAATGTGGTATAATGCTTTGCAAAAACTATCCCATGATAGCAGGATCGTCTAATGGAATCTGTGAAGACAGTATTATTGAAATTAAGTGAACCACGAATAAGAAGACTTAAAAATTACGTGAAAAAAACCGACTCAGAAGTTTTATGTGCAGATGACAGCTACAAATGTATTTAACAGGACTTCAAAATGATATTTCGGCTTAGCTGATTGCAACTACAGTACAAATAAAAAAGTAGAAATTATTAATGTTACATTTGATGACAACTATGTATCAGATTTTCTTAATGTTTTAATCTCTTCAGTGAAAGATAATGTGTATCCATTATTATACCAAAGTACAATTTGAGGGTAAATAAAACGCATATACTATTATGATAACTTAGTATTTTTATTTAATTAATGAATCTTGCAACCCAAAATATTAGCACCTTATATTTACTGTTGACAAACATAGATGTGACGTCACGTAGACGCCATGACACCGGCGATCTTTTTTGAGTGAGTTTAGACTTAAAATTAAAATGTGAATATTTTTCTACTAAACCTTTTAAGATATTTTTTGGAAATAGTAAATAGTTTCGAACATCATAGAACAGTTTTTCAAAATCTGTCATCATGCCTATTGTTTGGTAATCTAGACTTTTGAGAATTTCAGATACTCGATCTGGATTATAAAAACATTATTGTACATTCATTATATCTCTCAACATGAACTTGTTGAACTATCGACGACCCGCCGCTGGTCCCCGTAACCCGCCCCTACTAATTTCCCCTGCGCGGTCCTACTTGCTAATGAGCAGTTTATCGCCTGTGCCTTATGCTGGTTACTAGTAATTACCAGAATTTGTACATTTGCCTCGGTCCGGGATTAACTCTTTACCAAACAGAGGGAGATTCTAGGCAACTCCACATTCTTGCTGCTTTATTTGCGCCCATACTTTGATTAAAGTTTGCTCCTTTTTGTGTGCTTAGATTTGTTCCAGTGAGCCGTTTCCAAGTGGAAAATCTAAATGAACTTATTTAATTACGGTTCTCTCACTCTCTCTCTCACTGTGTCCGGGCATAATAGAGTGGGGGAACGGGAAGGGAGTGGATAATGATGAGGATAACTGTTCATTTGGCATTACACGAGCTTATAAAAGTTAATCTGAAGGACTCTATAGTCCGTGCTCTGGTCCGTAATTGTTATTACGCCAATCTATAATGATGTAATCGNTGAAGGACTCTATAGTCCGTGCTCTGGTCCGTAATTGTTATTACGCCAATCTATAATGATGTAATCGCACGGCTGTCAAATATTCGTTACCAAAACGGTGTTCTTTTCGTGGCATAACCGTAGAAGCAATTAAAACCTTAAAAACGGTCTCTTGGTTACTTGTTTCCAATTGTCGAGACTTATATTATAGCCCAGTCGGTATGGAGGCCACAGAAACAAGTAACTAGCAATATGGCTGATTATTTTTTGGAACAAAAGCCGGGACACTCGGTAATTTATTTATTAGTTCTCGGAACGGATGGGCCAAAAAGTAAAATATTTCAGTCAACACTAATTTATCGGAAAGTTAAGGGCTTTCAAGTAGGTTTAACGTCGCCAAGACCATCCTTCGAAGAAGGCCTCATGAAATTTAGGAATATTTTTGAACAAGTTCACTTAGAACGTCGGGGTCATCTGTCGTGTCCGGGAGGCGCCAACCTATGCTGCGACAGAACAAAGAATCCCATATTTTTAATAACGTGCGAAACCACGAGAAGAGCGTAGAGGTTCCAAATTAGAATTAAATCAAATTATTAAATTGATAATAATTGGAAAGGAAAGTAATAGATCAAATAGCTGGTTTTTAGGCGGATTTTCCAAGCTATTAGAATATATTAAAAGAGATTTACTAATCCGTCCCGTATTGCTACACGGAGTCACTAGAGGAAGGCTAGGGTTACTTATAAGTTCAGTTAGTCACATAATTATTTATACAGGGTGGTCCCGAGGTTATGGGCCAAAATTCATGGCCCATAAGATTAGATTACCGAAGCAAAAATATTGCGATTTAGCCGCACTTACCTTAGTCCAAAAGTTGATAGTTAAAGAGATACAGCGTGTTAAATGTAAAATATTATTTTAGTTTATTTCCATTTATTTCTTAATAAATGCAAATATCTACACAAAATTTTGGGGTTTGGGGTTCTTTAGATAGAGG
>NW_019420687.1:0-6053 GCF_000390285.2 Anoplophora glabripennis
AAGACTTGATATATATCGGATATATATGTTGATATATATCCGATGTTTGATATTTATATAAATATGATATTTGCCAACCTTGGTTTCAATAACGTGTAAAGCTTCTTTAAAGTACGTTTGTAGCGAAAGTTTTTGTACAATAAGAATAGTAAATAAGAATCGTATACACGGAGATTTTTGGCTTTTTGGCTTTCAAATATCACTAGAAATTAAAATTTTTCTATGCGCTTAAGAAAACGTGTACTTAACTTTTGGCGGCACAATATGTTAAAAAAATCGAAAAATGTGATATTTTTCTTCCTATTTAATCATGTATCTTTTCAAGAGTTGAATTTAGGCGTGTAAAGCTTCTTTAAAGTACGTTTGTAGCGAAAGGTTTTGTACAATAAGAATAGTAAATAAGAATAAGGATTTTGCGTTTAATTGGACGAAACCATTTCTGTCACAGGTGTCAAAGATTTACCTAATCAAAAACAAAATTCTTATTACTATTTTTATTCCCATGGATATAATAACCTACTCATGCAGCATCGGTTTCCCATGCGGTGACGTCACACCTGCTGGTTCAGCGGTTACTCAGCGCCCCAGTTTATGATTTTTGTTGGATGACTTGTAGACGATATAAAATTCTTTTTGCAGAGAACCTTAACATTGCAATATCTTTCTGTAAAAAAATTGCTGAATGAGCCCATTGTGGAAGGTTTCTACAGACCGAAAACGATGCGCGATCTGCTATCCGCGTCTTATGATTTCCGCTCATCGGAAATTGCTGGTTTACATATGCCGTGGCAATACTATTGGCCAATTCAAAGACATACAAGTAGTGCTGAGGATTTCACGCAAGTTCTGGACTTCGGAAAGAATTCGAAAGAGAATTTACGAATTTACATGATTGACTTATCCTCCCCGTAAAAATGTCTTTTTTGCACTCGCTTCGCTTGCGTTTTTAACCAAGCCGTTCATGCAATAAAGCATGACTTTTTACACTTGCAAACTGTACCAGGGTAGATATTTTCCAGTAAAGCGCAAGCTTATATAATCTGTTACGTAACACCCATCTACCCCGCTAATTTCTGCATTTCGACGTTGATTACGTACCTCTGACGGTTCCCATGTTCACAGACGTCTGTGGAAGGCTAATCTCGACTCAGGGCGACATAAACGAACCTAACCCGATTAGCAGGACATGCACGGACGCCCTCGAGCGAAATCCCTCGTCCTTATGACACCCGAAAGTATCCTACAGGAGCTGTCGCGATGTCGCGTGTAAGCGGTCGGTTGCTACGGCAACGGCGGGCGACGCTGGAGACGAACGTCGCCCGACTACGGCGCGCTCGTTCGTTTCCCAGCTTGCCGTGGTATCCGCGAAGCAGGCCGTGGAAGGCGCGCGGGCGGTGCCGCGCTTCCGAGCGCTTTTACCTTCCGTTCTTTTTTTTTTCGTGTTTCAGTAGCCGTGCGACGTGATGCGACACATAAATCGTATTTTTGCGATTGGCTCTAGTCCCTAGGGACGGTTTTCCGACACCGTGGAAGGAGAAGTGGCAGCCGAAAAAACTTTCCAACCATGTATACGGAAGTTTGGCTGTTTTAATTTTGTCATTTGATTTCACTTCGGTTTTGGTTAGAAACTGGCGGCAACAGTATCTCAATACTTTTACGTTCCCACAACAGTGGTACAGGCGGTATCTGTTTTGGTTTGGGTGAATCGTATATCACGGAGATTTTTGGCTTTTTGGCTTTCAAATATCACTAGAAATGAAAATTTTTCTATGCGCATAAATAAAAACGTGGGCTTAACTTTTGGCGGCACAATATGTTAAAAAAAATCGAAAAATGTCATATTTTTCTTCCTACTTAATGATGTATCTCTTCAAGAGACGATTTTAGGTGAAAATGGTAGAAGAAAAAAATGTTTGTAATTAAATTTTATACAAAATATGACCAGTTACAAATCGAATGAATCATGATTATTATTGTAAAATCGAGAAAATCGCCAAAAATTGAGTTAAAAAACATTACTTCTTAAGGAATTTTTTTGGGGTCTTTAAATTGGGTATAGCACCTTCAAGGAAACTTCATGTTATGTAGAATCATCACACCAAATTTCATCAAAATTGGTTCCATAGCTTTTGCATAATAATTTTACAATCCAGATTTTGAAAAAAAAATGCAAATTTTCAAAATTTTGCACAGCAAAAACCAAGGCCCTTAGATACTTGAAAATTTAATCACATATAGAAGGGCTCTCAAGCTTTCAAACGCTTTTTGAAAACTTCGAATCCGTCAATTAGGAGAGTTCTGGCGCTTGTTTAAACATTGGTCGAATTTTTGTACTTAAACAATTAGAATAACTTTGTGAATATTCAACCAAATCAAATTTTTTAAAATAGGTTTTAAAAGTTCTTGGAAAAATGTTCAAAATTTCACAGAAATCGATGACGAAATCGATTCGATCGAAGAAGTAGAAGTAAAAGCAGGAGTAGAGTGTGAAAATGAGGTGTTAGACAATGCGGAAATTAATAATTATTTTAAGTATGAAGATGAAGAAGTTGATGAATATACTATCGAAGAAGAAAACGAAATCCCATGTAAAAAAGTTCTATTAAATTTTTATATATATTTTTATACATATAAATATAATATACATTCATTTTAAAACAAAAATTTGTGTACATTTTTTAAATCCTGATTTATTAATGCAATTAAGTATGAATAAAATATTATTTATTGTTTAAAATATAAGCAAATGAGAATTTAACTCATTATATTACTAATTTTCGACATATTTTGAAAATAAGCACAGTATATAAGTTTATGCACTTAACTTTACATACATAAAAAAATAAAGTTGATAATTAAAGAAAGTTTAAAGATACATAATTATTGGACTGTTGAAAGACCAATAATTATTTAAAAATACGCTTCTTTTAAATCGCGAGACTTCGATTTAAAAAAAATCATCGAAATCGGACCTCTAGAAGTTGAGATATTAAAAATGTTTAAGCGCGTCGCGGTTTTGAACTCACCGATTCAATATCGAGCAGGCCGAAGCGGCCCCGCTCTCTGCTTGCCGATGAAGAAAAGTATTGCAAACTTAGACCTGGTAAGTTCTCGGAATACCAAAGGTATTTTTCGAAAAATTTGCCCGGATGTTAACTTTGATCGGCTATAACTATACGTAATTAATTGACCAATCGATCTGTTTTTTTTTAAAGAAGCGTCTTTCCAAGAAGTTTTAAAACCTATTTTAAAAAATTTGATTAGGTTGAATATTCACAAAGTTATTCTAATTGTTTACAAGTACAAAAATTCGACTAATGTTTAAATAAGCGCCAGAGCTCTCCTAATTGACGGATTCGAACTTTTCAAAAAGCATTTGAAAGCTTGAGAGCCCTTCTATATGTGATTAAATTTTCAAGTATCTAAGGGCCTTGGTTTTTGCTGTGCAAAATTTTGAAAATTCGCATTTTTTTTTTCAAAATCTGGATTGCAAAATTATTATGCAAAATCTATCTAACCGATTTTGATGAAATTTGGTGTGATGATTCTACATAACATGAAGTTTTCTTGAGCCAAGTATGAAGGTCCTATACCCAATTTAAAGACCCCAAAAAAATTCCCTATGAAGTAATGTTTTTTAACCATATTTTTGGCGATTTTTTCGATTTTACAATAATAATCATCATTCATTCTATTTGTAACTAGTCATATTTTGTAAAATATTTAATTACAAACATTCTTTTTCTCTTCCATTTTCGCCAAAAATCAACTCTTGAAAAGATACATAAGTAATTAAATAGGAAGAAAAATATGACATATATTTCGAATTTTTTTAACATATTGTGCCGCCAAAAGTTAAGCCCACGTTTTTTTATGCGCATAGAAAAATATTCATTTCTAATGATATTTGAAAGCCAAAAAGCCAAAAATGTCCTTGGATATACGATTCACCCAAATATGGACTTTTTGAAACAGATATCGTCTGGACCAACACTACATAATACGTTTTTACCGCACGAGATTGAAGAGTTTTGCAATCAATAGAGTGCAGAAAAAACCCAGTTATCGCAAGTATTATGCACAATACTTTCCCTACAATCGTGCATTTTTTAAGAATACATATTTGTATAATTTTTAAAAATGGCCCTTTAAACGTTACATCAATGTAACCTTTTGATATGATCTGTAATTTTATATTTGATGACAAATATCTCTTTGTTATTAACAATAATAATGTAAACCTGACTTGTCCAACTGCATGTTAAATTTTTTTTCGTGTTACGCTGACATAAACAATACGCAAAATCGTCATATTGTTTGTATCTATTAATGTGTCTTGTGTTCAGTTTTGTAAAAAAAAAAATGATTCCAGCGATTCTGAAGGGTAGATATCAGAAAAAAGAAAGAAGCAACAAGATTTACTGCAGGAAAAGTCTAGGGCAAGGAAAAGTCTATGAAAAAGAATACAACGGTTTCAGTCAATGTGGTGCCGCAAAAAAAGGAATTAACCATTAATGAAAATACTCTAATACGTTATTTATTATTACACAACAATTAAGGAATGACAGGTATACAAGAAAGTCCTTTTGAGCTCAGCTCTTACACCTGCTTTAAATGTACCAATTGTGGAATATTTCGTAGCCCCAAGAAATTGAAGAAAATAAAATTGATTCCAATTTATACACTGAAAGAAATGCGCTTTATTCTCAACGTCATTATAAGAACATTGTGTAATAAGTATATGTGACAGATAATGGGATATAAACCGCATATTTCTAACACCGTTGTGTAGTGACTATAAATCATTATTTCTATAATTAGTATCTATACAACGTTGTTTATACTCTACGAAATGATAGCTATAACTGTTATTAAAGTGTTCTATACTCGTTATTAGAACATCTAGTACCTACTTATTAGAAGTCTTATAATAATAATAAATGTATTAAATGTTGTATATTCTGTATGAGTTAAAAATATATGACATTACATTTTCGGAAATTTTATTGGAGCACTAATTATAGGCTGAGATTCTAATGTAAACATAACAAATATTCAAGAATTAAAATTGATGACAAATCGCTCCTAAAACTGTTCAGCTTGTTTTCTTAGTAGCGATTCACCGGTGTCTTCTTTGTATTATATTACATGGGAATTTGTATTATAATTCTTTTATCCTAGGGATGAAGCATTCCCTGAAAGGTTGACTTTCTTTTCTAATTCTATTTCCTCTGATTGATTGACTTTACCGTTAGCCTTCTGTTGCTCCATCTTAAAGCTTAACATCAGTGGTTTCTAATAGGGCACACAAGATAATAATTTTTAAGATTTAGACAAGATTTAAATATGAAAAAACAAAACAATTACAAACTATAAAACAGTTAGGTACTTACATAACTTTCTACCAAAACAGGCTTATGTCAAAACTTATTGATGGATGTCTCATAAGCAACGTATAAATTCTTAGTAATATTTTAAACTTTATATCAAAATTTTAGTGACTGTAATTAGTCATTACTAACTACAGTCACTAACAATCGCTAAAATTTTAATATAAGGTNCTGTTATTAAAGTGTTCTATACTTGTTATTAGAACATCTAGTACCTACTTATTAGAAGTCTTATAATAATAATAAATGTATTAAATGTTGTATATTCTGTATGAGTTAAAAATATATGACGTTAAATTTTCGGAAATTTTATTGGAGCACTAATTGTAGGCTGAGATTCTGATGTAAACATATAACAAATATTCAAGAATTAAAAATGATGACAAATCGCTCCTAAAACTGGCCAGCTTGTTTTCTTAGTAGCGATTCACCGGTGTCTTCTTTGTATTATATTATATTACACGGGAATTTGCATTATAATTCTTTTATCCTAGGGATGAAGCATTCCCTGAAAGGTTGACTTTCTTTTCTAATTCTATTTCCTCTCATTGATTGACTTTCCCATGTCACCGTTAGCCTTCTGTTGCTCCATCTTAAAGCTTAACATCAGTGGTTTCTAATAGGGCACACAAGATAATAATTTTTAAGATTTAGACAAGATTT